>NC_080670.1:148031918-148276918 GCF_030247195.1 Topomyia yanbarensis
TTTTGACTTCTCTGTATCAAGTGACGTTTTTAAAAATAGGCTTAAACGGCTAACTTAGTGCATAAGATGTGATTTAGATAGTGATTTTGATTTGTTAGATGTATTATTAGTAACACATTGTAATGTAATGTAATGTTATGTAATGTAATGTGTAGTATTGTTTAATACGTATATGTGAAAAGATAATGAGGTTTTTACGCGCATTTGGAGGTTGTTTGATGGACTCCAAATGGGCTTTTCCTCATTCTATATTTTATGTAGACCATGTAGGTCAGATGAAAAATAAATAAATAAATAAATAAATATTATGTTATAGGGTAAGGAGCCTATTTTGGCATATTACCATACCACAAAAAGGATGAGATTGGGTGCTACCCAATGGCGGAAAATGGGTAACAAAAAACGTTATGTTTGCTGTTCTTTTACTGGCAGAAGTGGATGAAATATCGTCTATTTCTATTAATGAAAGGGAAAATTTCCAACTCTGATCCTGATAATCTGTATAAGAAAAACTTGAACTTTTCGATGCCTGACATAAAAGTCATGCGCCCTTTCAGTGAAGCGGAAAGGAAAATGCGTTTTTGTAATTGAAATATAATTGCTGCTTTCATGCGTCCCATTAAGCTGGAAACATCTTCTCTTTATATCTCCTCGACAGTGTACTGTAAGAAATCAATTCACTGGCACCCCTTTTCTACCTTCGCAACACATTACATCCGAACCAACTAGCAAGTGAATCACACCATTATATGAGCCAACAGCCCAAGAGGCCAAATGTAGTCATAATGTAATTCACACATTGTGCCCTTATGGTTTCTTTTATCGCCTCTCCAACATTGACCACTTTTCCTCCAGCTGAGCGGAAAACGAATAAAAACAGCAAATCGTACATCAAGGCTGCTTCCTTCGGCAAATGTCCCCCGTGCTTATCTGTTTTATGGCGCTACTGAGTCAAAAGCACAATTTTCCTGTTTATAAATCAACTGCTACTTCTCCCCTAACACTTGTTTTTGTACGGAGCAACTCATCTGTCGGTTTGAATGCTCAAACAAAGCCAAAAGAACCACATTGTGAGTTTCCTTCACGAGTGATATACTGAGTGGGTGACTTGACTATAAAGAATCCGGAATTCCGGCACGGGGGCATCGCCAATATCTGTCTAATAAATGATGCAGAGTATGTACAGCGTATTGTTCATTCTCCTTGACTTATCCCTCGGTTGGAGAATCAATGCAAAAAAAAAAGAAATACGAACATGAGGGTAGCAAAAACACTCTGAAGTGCTCGATTGTCACAGTAAATCTTTGCTGAAGTTTTTAGTTATTGATAAAGCCAGCAGCTCCTTGAAGATATATAGTGGTGGTAATCAGAATTTCATAACCCTTTGAAAATAATCGGAGACAAGTCAGCATGCAAATAATGTGATAAATATGTGATTTCTTTTAAAGTCTCTTGATTCTCTGGAAATTTCAACGTTTAAACAAAAGTTGATCCTTTTCAATAGACTTATTGTCAAAAGCATTTATACGCTCTATGTTGCACCTGTACCTCTTATTGGAAAACACGAGTAGTTGCACTTGTATCCAGAGAAATCGAGAATTATATTAATTGGAAAAGAGAACGTATCCGAATAGGAATGGCACCCATCAACTCTGCGACGTTGAAGCTAGAAATGCATAACGATTGTAAATAGGAATTGATCTTTTATCTAGTTGACTTCGACAAATTTACGTGGCGACGCTATGATAAATCAGCTGCGAAGTCCATCGAATCCATAGACCGAAACGTAGACGTAGATAACGATGCGAAATTAAAAATTGCGTAGCCACAAAACACTTAGTATTTGAATCAGTTGAATAATTACGCAAGTATTTAAAAATAAAATTAATTATATGGTTTTCACAATAAATTTAAAAATACGCTAAATAAAATTCAGCATTTCAGGTCCGTGGGAACGCTATAAATTTGTTAGAAATGTGATGCTTTGAATTAAAGTAGGCGTGAACATACTAAAATTATTACCAAAGTTTTCAGAAGCCCCAAATAGGACCAGCTCAGTGTTGTGTTGCGAAAATGTCAAGTATTGCACACTGCAAATAAGCAAATACAAGTGAAGTTGATCTCTGCCAATCGTTTCTGTATCAAATCGTTCCACATAAAAAGTTTCCCTAACAGCATTTTAGTTGAAAAGAGCAAAAAGTGCCATGAAATGTTATCCCAACAGACAAACACTCATCTGGTTTTACGATCTGCTGCCTGCACAAACAGCTCACACTGCTTGCAGACAGAACGATTCGGAATAGCTATCAAATACAAACTGACACAGGAGCAGTAAAAAATCATGAAGGATTACAATCACTTTTCACTTTCGATTTCATTTTGCCACATTCAAGCAGCATGGAAACGATTGATTGGACTGTAACCCTTTGATCATGTTAAACGAGCTATGAGATACTCAGCGAAAAAGTTTATTTTAAATTTAGGTATATGAGTTACAATATTTGATTGTAATCATGCAAACAGGTACATGCAGGGTTACCGTACCCTAACTCATCTTAGCCCCTTTCTGATAACTAAACTATAACCCAGTAATACAACAAAACGAATCAACCAGTATACTTTAGTGAGGTTTTAGCAGTTATCAAATTCTTAAAATTAAAATTCTTAATTTAATTTAATTTAATTTTTATGTCCAGCATAAAACACATTTACTCGCATGTCGCAATACGGAGAAGTAGAATCCGTTACACCTGATACTTAGAGAAACTTCTTCCCGGGTACTCCTAATGGCGTTTTTGTAGTGAGGATGCGGGTTGAAAGGCCTATACCCTCCTACTTGACAATAAAACTCAAAACTCACGGAACTACAATTATGCAAACTACGCTATGCGCCCATGAGGGGCAAACTCCTACGTGCAAGTATTGTAAGCAGCCAACTCATCATGGACAACCTTGCGCGGAAGATGCATAGAAATATGCATCTCAACCGATTGCCAACTCACCTACGGCAAACCAACCTAAAACAGAGTTTTCAATGCCAATGCCTGAACCACAAACGGTGGTCAAATTTATGGCAGCTGTTCAGACCATAATGACAACCGCAAAAGAATCATCCAGCACCCCAAAAGTAACTGTAACCAAAATCGGCAACGAATGTAGTAACAATGACGACGGATTTACACAGATTAACAATAAGTGCAAGAAGCAGGGGAGAACATCTGATCCCGGACACCAAGCCAGTTTCGACCGAGACGTGAAAAACAAGAGAGAATTAAATGACCCCCTGACGCTGTTTGCCAACATACCTCGCAAAAGATTAAATAAAAAGTTGCGCACGAGATCCAATATGACTACAATAATTCTTGTTTGTATTTTTTATTTTTTACATGTATTGTAAACATGTAAAAGATCCACGGCTCCGTTAAGCTACCGCTATGAGCCGTTTCAAATAAACGAATTAAAAAAAATAAATAAAACACATTTCACACATCGACAGTGTGTCCAGATATCGACAAGTTGGAATGATCCTAACTATGATAATTTTTAACAGATTTTTCTAAACACTTCTGGATGTTTTGGATTCAGGAATCCATCCAGTTTTTCTAATTTTAAACTCTGTGAAAATACACGATCAAATAATTGGGTTCCGGGAATCCGGATCTCCGGAGATATTCTTCAGCGCTAGTTCACAATTTGTAAATTTCAATAGCATCCTAGTAATATCGATACCAATATTCTTGGAAAAGTCTCCGACTCCCGACACATAGATGATTTGATATCTGAACAGTCCAGTTCACAGTCCCATAGGGAACTGCTACGGGTTCTAATCTTCAAATGGTACAATAATGATAAGATGCACTCATTTGATGCAAACTAAAGAATTTTGACACCCATATTTCTAGGATTCCTTCTAAATTTACACATAGTTCCTCAGCTCCGGTAATCCGGTTTCGCGGGTACCAGATGACAGCATTCAGTTCATTGTCCTCAAGTCTAAAAGTGGATGAGTTCCTTATTTAAAATATTAAAAAAACACCTATTTCTATAGGGTGATTCAGAAGCAGTGCTATTTTTGAAAATGAGCCACCTTAGTTATGCAACTATTTTTCCAATATTGTATTATTGCAAATAAGCAGTAGTCTTCTTTACATTATTTTCAAAATCGCACATTTTTCGTCGTTTGCAATTTTGCAATGTTCGTTGCATTTATAGCATTGTAAGGTAAATTGCCGGTGATGCCAATCGAGCTGATATTTATTTGGACTGTATAAACCAATTTTTTGTTCGTTTTTTTTCACCAACTAATCTATATGACATTTAATGTGCGTAGGGAATACGCATGGTCTTGTCTTAGTGAAATGATGACTGTTGAACCGTGTATGCAGTTTTACAATTCAATTGAGAGTTATTCGCGAGAAGGATCGTAAATCGATTACCAATTTGCGGCTTAAATCAGATTCATTCTAATAATTTTCGTTCTTTGTATTGAATACTTTCACATGCTGAGTACATGTTGAGTACAACGTGCATATTATTGATGACCATAAGATAAGTGGTAATTGCGACAAAGGCAGGAGTTCTTTCCCTTTCCTTGTCACCTTAGAGGGTGTGTGGCGGCAGAATTCGGGAATTGATCCAATGGGTTTCGGATCCCACGTCGTATGAAGCGACAGAAACATGACTCGCTAAACTTCATTCACCGGATTTTTTGTGATATTTTAATTTTTTGTATTGAATTATTAACTGTATTCTGATCATTCTCATTTTTTCGTGATAAACCAGCTTTCCACGCAGCATATTTCCAAAAAACTGGCACAAAACTCATTAAAATGTATCCAAAATAAGATGGATCTACCAGTCAAGATCACTAATGACTGACCAAAGTCTCTTTGACCACATCGGACATCTACGGCGGCCCTTGATTCAGTATAAAAACAAAAATGTTCAAAGGAGGGAAATTTAAAAATCGAATTTGTGTTTTCTATGCCAATTGTTGATAAAATGCATGAAACGCTGAGATTTAACGTAACCCGTATATTTCATATTTTGTATAGTTTTTCAATTTATTATATTTTGTACATTTTTTTACATATTTGTTGCATTTTTCATATTGCTAACATTTTCATATTTTTTACATTTCTTGCTTTAGCATATCTAACATTTTATACATTTCTAGACCTTAGTGACTCTCTTTGTTTACTTTCTCTTCTGTTAATAAATCGGTCGCTTTAACATTTATCCCCCAACTCTTTGCATAATATGCTAGTCAAAACCACCGTCTTTCGATCTGTACTGTTAAATAAGTAAAAAGTGCTATAGTTGCGCCGTAAAAATCGAAAGATAAAGTAAACAAAGAGAGTAACTCATTGCAGATATGTCTTTTTGAAAAAACGCTCAAGATTTCTGTTACATTTCATATATTTTTATAAATTTTTCAACTTTTTTTATATTTTGACAATTTTTGCATGTTTAACATTTTTTACATTTCCTACATTATCTACAATTTCACATTTTTATTATTGTACCACATATAAAATTTGTAACATTTTAAACATATTTTGCATTTTTAACATTTTGTACATTATTTAAATTTTTGCTTTTTTTTCTTTTTTACATTATTTAAATTTTTGCTTTTTTTTTCTTTTTTACATTTTCTACATTTTTCACATATTTTACAATTTTGACATCTTTGACATTTTTAACATTTTTAACATTCTTAACATTTTTAACATTTTTAACATTTTTAACATTTTTAACATTTTTAACATTTTTAACATTTTTAACATTTTTAACATTTTTAACATTTTTAACATTTTTAACATTTTTTACATTTTTAACATTTTTAACATTTTTAACATTTTTAACATTTTTAACATTTTTAACATTTTTAACATTTTTAACATTTTTAACATTTTTAACATTTTTAACATTTTTAACATTTTTAACATTTTTAACATTTTTAACATTTTTAACATTTTTAACATTTTTAACATTTTTAACATTTTTAACATTTTTAACATTTTTAACATTTTTAACATTTTTAACATTTTTAACATTTTTAACATTTTTAACATTTTTAACATTTTTAACATTTTTAACATTTTTAACATTTTTAACATTTTTAACATTTTTAACATTTTTAACATTTTTAACATTTTTAACATTTTTAACATTTTTAACATTTTTAACATTTTTAACATTTTTAACATTTTTAACATTTTTAACATTTTTAACATTTTTAACATTTTTAACATTTTTAACATTTTTAACATTTTTAACATTTTTAACATTTTTAACATTTTTAACATTTTTAACATTTTTAACATTTTTAACATTTTTAACATTTTTAACATTTTTAACATTTTTAACATTTTTAACATTTTTAACATTTTTAACATTTTTAACATTTTTAACATTTTTAACATTTTTATCATTTTTATCATTTTTATCATTTTTAACATTTTTAACATTTTTAACATTTTTAACATTTTTAACATTTTTAACATTTTTAACATTTTTAACATTTTTAACATTTTTAACATTTTTAACATTTTTAACATTTTTAACATTTTTAACATTTTTAACATTTTTAACATTTTTAACATTTTTAACATTTTTAACATTTTTAACATTTTTAACATTTTTAACATTTTTAACATTTTTAACATTTTTAACATTTTTAACATTTTTAACATTTTTAACATTTTTAACATTTTTAACATTTTTAACATTTATAACATTTATAACATTTTTAACATTTTTAACATTTTTAACATTTTTAACATTTTTAACATTTATAATATTTTTAACATTTTTAACATTTTTAACATTTTTAACATTTTTAACATTTTTAACATTTGTAATATTTTTAACATTTTTAGCATTTTTAACATTTTTAGCATCTTTAACATTTTTAACATTTTTAACATTTTTAACATTTTTAACATTTTTAACATTTTTAACATTTTTAACATTTTTAACATTTTTAACATTTTTAACATTTTTAACATTTTTAACATTTTTAACATTTTTAACATTTATAACATTTTTAACATTTTTAACATTTTTAACATTTTTAACATTTTTAACATTTTTAACATTTTTAACATTTTTAACATTTTTAACATTTTTAACATTTTTAACATTTTTAACATTTTTAACATTTTTAAAATTTTTAACATTTTTAACATTTTTAACATTTTTAACATTTTTAACATTTTTAACATTTTTAACATTTTTAACATTTTTAACATTTTTAACATTTTTAACATTTTTAACATTTTTAACATTTTTAACATTTTTAACATTTTTAACATTTTTAACATTTTTAGCATTTTTAACATTTTTAACATTTTTAACATTTTTAACATTTTTAACATTTTTAACATTTTTAACATTTTTAACATTTTTAACATTTTTAACATTTTTAACATTTTTAACATTTTTAACATTTTTAACATTTTTAACATTTTTAACATTTTTAACATTTTTAACATTTTTAACATTTTTAACATTTTTAACATTTTTAACATTTTTAACATTTTTAACATTTTTAACATTTTTAACATTTTTAACATTTTTAACATTTTTAACATTTTTAACATTTTTAACATTTTTAACATTTTTAACATTTTTAACATTTTTAACATTTTTAACATTTTTAACATTTTTAACATTTTTAACATTTTTAACATTTTTAACATTTTTAACATTTTTAACATTTTTAACATTTTTAACATTTTTAACATTTTTAACATTTTTAACATTTTTAACATTTTTAACATTTTTAACATTTTTAACATTTTTAACATTTTTAACATTTTTAACATTTTTAACATTTTTAACATTTTTAACATTTTAACATTTTTAACATTTTTAACATTTTTAACATTTTTAACATTTATAACATTTTTAACATTTATAACATTTTTAACATTTTTAACATTTTTAACATTTTTAACATTTTTAACATTTTTAACATTTTTAACATTTTTAACATTTTTAACATTTTTAACATTTTTAACATTTTTAACATTTTTAACATTTTTAACATTTTTAACACTTTTAACATTTTTAACATTTTTAACATTTTTAACATTTTTAACATTTTTAACATTTTTAACATTTTTAACATTTTTAACATTTTTAACATTTTAAACATTTTAAACATTTTAAACATTTTTAACATTTTTAACATTTTTAACATTTTTAACATTTTTAACATTTTTAACATTTTTAACATTTTTAACATTTTTAACATTTTTAACATTTTTAACATTTTTAACATTTTTAACATTTTTAACATTTTTAACATTTTTAACATTTTTAACATTTTTAACATTTTTAACATTTTTAACATTCTTAACATTTTTAACATATTTAACATTTTTAACATTTTTAACATTTTTAACATTTTTAACATTTTTAACATTTTTAACATTTTTAACATTTTTAACATTTTTAACATTTTTAACATTTTTAACATTTTTAACATTTTTAACATTTTTAACATTTTTAACATTTTTAACATTTTTAACATTTTTAACATTTTTAACATTTTTAACATTTTTAACATTTTTAACATTTTTAACATTTTTAACATTTTTAACATTTTTAACATTTTTAACATTTTTAACATTTTTAACATTTTTAACATTTTTAACATTTTTAACATTTTTAACATTTTTAACATTTTTAACATTTTTAACATTTTTAACATTTTTAACATTTTTAACATTTTTAACATTTTTAACATTTTTAACATTTTTAACATTTTTAACATTTTTAACATTTTTAACATTTTTAACATTTTTAACATTTTTAACATTTTTAACATTTTTAACATTTTTAACATTTTTAACATTTTTAACATTTTTAACATTTTTAACATTTTTAACATTTTTAACATTTTTAGCATTTTTAACATTTTTAACATTTTTAACATTTTTAACATTTTTAACATTTTTAACATTTTTAACATTTTTAACATTTTTAACATTTTTAACATTTTTAACATTTTTAACATTTTTAACATTTTTAACATTTTTAACATTTTTAACATTTTTAACATTTTTAACATTTTTAACATTTTTAACATTTTTAACATTTTTAACATTTTTAACATTTTTAACATTTTTAACATTTTTAACATTTTTAACATTTTTAACATTTTTAACATTTTTAACATTTTTAACATTTTTAACATTTTTAACATTTTTAACATTTTTAACATTTTTAACATTTTTAACATTTTTAACATTTTTAACATTTTTAACATTTTTAACATTTTTAACATTTTTAACATTTTTAACATTTTTAACATTTTTAACATTTTTAACATTTTTAACATTTTTAACATTTTTAACATTTTTAACATTTTTAACATTTTTAACATTTTTAACATTTTTAACATTTTTAACATTTTTAACATTTTTAACATTTTTAACATTTTTAACATTTTTAACATTTTTAACATTTTTAACATTTTTAACATTTTTAACATTTTTAACATTTTTAACATTTTTAACATTTTTAACATTTTTAACATTTTTAACATTTTTAACATTTTTAACATTTTTAACATTTTTAACATTTTTAACATTTTTAACATTTTTAACATTTTTAACATTTTTAACATTTTTAACATTTTTAACATTTTTAACATTTTTAACATTTTTAACATTTTTAACATTTTTAACATTTTTAACATTTTTAACATTTTTAACATTTTTAACATTTTTAACATTTTTAACATTTTTAACATTTTTAACATTTTTAACATTTTTAACATTTTTAACATTTTTAACATTTTTAACATTTTTAACATTTTTAACATTTTTAACATTTTTAACATTTTTAACATTTTTAACATTTTTAATATTTTTAACATTTTTAACATTTTTAACATTTTTAACATTTTTAACATTTTTACCATTTTTAACATTTTTAACATTTTTAACATTTTTAACATTTATAACATTTTTAACATTTTTAACATTTTTAACATTTTTAACATTTTTAACATTTTTAACATTTTTAACATTTTTAACATTTTTAACATTTTTAACATTTTTAACATTTTTAACATTTTTAACATTTTTAACATTTTTAACATTTTTAACATTTTTAACATTTTTAACATTTTTAACATTTTTAACATTTTTAACATTTTTAACATTTTTAACATTTTTAACATTTTTAACATTTTTAACATTTTTAACATTTTTAACATTTTTAACATTTTTAACATTTTTAACATTTTTAACATTTTTAACATTTTTAACATTTTTAACATTTTTAACATTTTTAGCATTTTTAGCATTTTTAACATTTTTAACATTTTTAACATTTTTAACATTTTTAACATTTTTTACATTTTTTACATTTTTTACATTTTTTACAGTTTACATTTTTTACATTATTTACATTTTTTACATTTTTTACATTTTTTACATTTTTTACATTTTTTACCTTTTTAACATTTTTTTACATTTTTTACATTTTTCATTTTAACATATTTTACATTTTTTTGCATTTTTAACATTTTTACACTTTTTTACTTTTTGTGCATTTTTCAAATTCACTTTTGCATTTTATATATATCTTGCATTTTTGCCTTTCTCATATAGGAAGGTTATTTTTATAGTTTTTACATTTTTAATTTCTTTACATTTTTTAAACATTTTACCATTTTTTACTTATCTTACATACTTGACATTTTTACATTTATGTAATTTACATTTTTTAAATTTTTTACATATTAAACATTTTGGATTCGAAAAAGTGAAAATTTGTAAGTGTCTCAGAGCGTTTCGTTTAATAACATTATTTCATTAATTAATCGAAACTTTTTTCTCGGCGGATTAAATATACGAGCTGTTTGATTCATCGTTAAGAATCGCTCGAGGGGTGATCATATTTGTGTTGCGTTGCGAAGCACGGTGCTATTCGTAGATTGCATACTAACGATTATCATGTTGCCTATATGTAGTTTAACTCATCTTGCTTGTGAGATAAATTATCGGAAATGAACAATGTTGCGTTGCGTTACGTAGTGACAATGATTTTGGCGGATTGCACACTGACTTCATCATGTTTGACTGCTGATTATCTAATAAGAGTTGCTTAGGAAATGGTAAGTAGCAAGCCCGTACGCAAGGGGAGGGTTTTGGGGGTTCAAACCTCTCCCATGAGGGATAGACTTTAAAAAAATATTAACTGCCTGATCAGGAAAAAATATACTGAGATTCGTTATGACACATAAAATGCCATTTGAGTTCGGTCACTCTAGAGATAAATCGTAGAAACCAAGGAAGTAAACTTATGTGGGTGGTTGGAAATGGATGTAAATCAAGTTGGTCGGCTGCTGTGGTTCGGTTCACGTTTCGACGAGTTTCGATATTAGTTGTGTGTAGACCAGTTATGTATTAGAAAATCAGGATATCGTAGTCTGGAGAAATTTTACCGCCGATGATCTCTCCTTCGGAGTTGCTGACAGCTAAATGGCTCGCGAAAATGGCATCGGTGTCGGGAGAAATACCGCCGCTAAGGAACTTTCAGCACCAGCTAGCAGATATACATAGGAACGACTAGCGCCAAGAAGGATAAGAAACCCTGCGAAAGTGGATGTAAGAATATGAATCGGTCTGTGTATCAACAGGTGACGATATTTGCAGTAGACCTAAGCGGGTTAGATATACCGCAAAGGCTGGACAGCAAGCAAGAAAATGCAGCAATGGAAAACAAAAAAGAACGATTAACACATAATAAAAAGAGCAAAAGCAAAATTCCTACTGAAGTAGTGATCCCGGATGGATGAGGATTACGAGATACAAGAGGTTTAGGTTTAGTTAGTAGTGTTACTATGGTACTACGAACGTATCCGACACTAAGCATAGTAAGTATTTGGTGTCTTTTGAAGCATCGGTGTCTGTTGAAGATTCTTTCTCGATAACAGAATTTAATCAATTTGTTGAACTGAGTTGATTGGTACTCAAGAATCGGCAAAAAACTTCAAAGTTTGAGGGTTTTTAGAACTTTCTTTTATACGAAACGTAAAAAAAATCAAAACCCCCCCTTGAGAATTTTATGCGCACGGGCCTAGTAAGTAGGGATTCATTCCAATCCGACCCTTATTAAAACCTCTACAGCATGATAGTTATCATTACCGGCCGCCCTCATCTCCATCATTTACGGGGAACGACAAAGGATAAGACGGGAAGTGTTGACGCTCTATCTACTTGACGAAAGGTAGACGATTCATCAGGCTCTTCCATAGGTTTCGCAGAGTTGGTAGTTTGGAAGGGTATAAGGTTTAGGATTCGCTCCAAGCAAGCGATGCGACCTGTAAAGCATAGTTTATTAGGTAGATGTTTAGTTAGTCTTCGAGCACATGATCACTCGAAAACGAAAAGATCTTGTTTAGTTTTTGGTTCTTTTTAAACTCTGACCAGCCGGCTACCGAGTGTATCCTATGTTTTCTAATCAAAAGCAATTTGAACTCCACACATTTTTACCATTTTTAACATTTTTAACATTTTTAACATTTTTAACATTTTTAACATTTTTAACATTTTTAACATTTTTAACATTTTTAACATTTTTAACATTTTTAACATTTTTAACATTTTTAACATTTTTAACATTTTTAACATTTTTAACATTTTTAACATTTTTAACATTTTTAACATTTTTAACATTTTTAACATTTTTAACATTTTTAACATTTTTAACATTTTTAACATTTTTAACATTTTTAACATTTTTAACATTTTTAACATTTTTAACATTTTTAACATTTTTAACATTTTTAACATTTTTAACATTTTTAACATTTTTAACATTTTTAACATTTTTAACATTTTTAACATTTTTAACATTTTTAACATTTTTAACATTTTTAACATTTTTAACATTTTTAACATTTTTAACATTTTTAACATTTTTAACATTTTTAACATTTTTAACATTTTTAACATTTTTAACATTTTTAACATTTTTAACATTTTTAACATTTTTAACATTTTTAACATTTTTAACATTTTTAACATTTTTAACATTTTTAACATTTTTAACATTTTTAACATTTTTAACATTTTTAACATTTTTAACATTTTTAACATTTTTAACATTTTTAACATTTTTAACATTTTTAACATTTTTAACATTTTTAACATTTTTAACATTTTTCACATTTTTAACATTTTTAACATTTATAACATTTTTAACATTTTTAACATTTTTAACATTTTTAACATTTTTAACATTTTTAACATTTTTAACATTTTTAACATTTTTAACATTTTTAACATTTTTAACATTTTTAACATTTTTAACATTTTTAACATTTTTAACACTTTTAACATTTTTAACATTTTTAACATTTTTAACATTTTTAACATTTTTAACATTTTTAACATTTTTAACATTTTTAACATTTTTAACATTTTTAACATTTTTAACATTTTTAACATTTTTAACATTTTTAACATTTTTAACATTTTTAACATTTTTAACATTTTTAACATTTTTAACATTTTTAACATTTTTAACATTTTTAACATTTTAAACATTTTAAACATTTTTAACATTTTTAACATTTTTAACATTTTTAACATTTTTAACATTTTTAACATTTTTAACATTTTTAACATTTTTAACATTTTTAACATTTTTAACATTTTTAACATTTTTAACATTTTTAACATTTTTAACATTTTTAACATTTTTAACATTTTTAACATTTTTAACATTCTTAACATTTTTAACATATTTAACATTTTTAACATTTTTAACATTTTTAACATTTAACTTATGTGGGTGGTTGGAAATGGATGTAAATCAAGTTGGTCGGCTGCTGTGGTTCGGTTCACGTTTCGACGAGTTTCGATATTAGTTGTGTGTAGACCAGTTATGTATTAGAAAATCAGGATATCGTAGTCTGGAGAAATTTTACCGCCGATGATCTCTCCTTCGGAGTTGCTGACAGCTAAATGGCTCGCGAAAATGGCATCGGTGTCGGGAGAAATACCGCCGCTAAGGAACTTTCAGCACCAGCTAGCAGATATACATAGGAACGACTAGCGCCAAGAAGGATAAGAAACCCTGCGAAAGTGGATGTAAGAATATGAATCGGTCTGTGTATCAACAGGTGACGATATTTGCAGTAGACCTAAGCGGGTTAGATATACCGCAAAGGCTGGACAGCAAGCAAGAAAATGCAGCAATGGAAAACAAAAAAGAACGATTAACACATAATAAAAAGAGCAAAAGCAAAATTCCTACTGAAGTAGTGATCCCGGATGGATGAGGATTACGAGATACAAGAGGTTTAGGTTTAGTTAGTAGTGTTACTATGGTACTACGAACGTATCCGACACTAAGCATAGTAAGTATTTGGTGTCTTTTGAAGCATCGGTGTCTGTTGAAGATTCTTTCTCGATGGTGTCTTTTGAAGCATCGGTGTCTGTTGAAGATTCTTTCTCGATAACAGAATTTAATCAATTTGTTGAACTGAGTTGATTGGTACTCAAGAATCGGCAAAAAACTTCAAAGTTTGAGGGTTTTTAGAACTTTCTTTTATACGA
The DNA here is from genome assembly GCF_030247195.1 of Topomyia yanbarensis. Lineage (NCBI taxonomy): Eukaryota > Metazoa > Arthropoda > Insecta > Diptera > Culicidae > Topomyia > Topomyia yanbarensis. The sequence goes on from NC_080670.1 coordinate 148,046,504, forward strand.
AACGTAAAAAAAATCAAAACCCCCCCTTGAGAATTTTATGCGCACGGGCCTAGTAAGTAGGGATTCATTCCAATCCGACCCTTATTAAAACCTCTACAGCATGATAGTTATCATTACCGGCCGCCCTCATCTCCATCATTTACGGGGAACGACAAAGGATAAGACGGGAAGTGTTGACGCTCTATCTACTTGACGAAAGGTAGACGATTCATCAGGCTCTTCCATAGGTTTCGCAGAGTTGGTAGTTTGGAAGGGTATAAGGTTTAGGATTCGCTCCAAGCAAGCGATGCGACCTGTAAAGCATAGTTTATTAGGTAGATGTTTAGTTAGTCTTCGAGCACATGATCACTCGAAAACGAAAAGATCTTGTTTAGTTTTTGGTTCTTTTTAAACTCTGACCAGCCGGCTACCGAGTGTATCCTATGTTTTCTAATCAAAAGCAATTTGAACTCCACACATTTTTACCATTTTTAACATTTTTAACATTTTTAACATTTTTAACATTTTTAACATTTTTAACATTTTTAACATTTTTAACATTTTTAACATTTTTAACATTTTTAGCATTTTTAACATTTTTAACATTTTTAACATTTTTAACATTTTTAACATTTTTAACATTTTTAACATTTTTAACATTTTTAACATTTTTAACATTTTTAACATTTTTAACATTTTTAACATTTTTAACATTTTTAACATTTTTAACATTTTTAACATTTTTAACATTTTTAACATTTTTAACATTTTTAACATTTTTAACATTTTTAACATTTTTAACATTTTTAACATTTTTAACATTTTTAACATTTTTAACATTTTTAACATTTTTAACATTTTTCACATTTTTAACATTTTTAACATTTTTAACATTTTTAACATTTTTAACATTTTTAACATTTTTAACATTTTTAACATTTTTAACATTTTTAACATTTTTAACATTTTTAACATTTTTAACATTTTTAACATTTTTAACATTTTTAACATTTTTAACATTTTTAACATTTTTAACATTTTTAACATTTTTAACATTTTTAACATTTTTAACATTTTTAACATTTTTAACATTTTTAACATTTTTAACATTTTTAACATTTTTAACATTTTTAACATTTTTAACATTTTTAACATTTTTAACATTTTTAACATTTTTAACATTTTTAACATTTTAACATTTTTAACATTTTTAACATTTTTAACATTTTTAACATTTATAACATTTTTAACATTTATAACATTTTTAACATTTTTAACATTTTTAACATTTTTAACATTTTTAACATTTTTAACATTTTTAACATTTTTAACATTTTTAACATTTTTAACATTTTTAACATTTTTAACATTTTTAACATTTTTAACATTTTTAACATTTTTAACACTTTTAACATTTTTAACATTTTTAACATTTTTAACATTTTTAACATTTTTAACATTTTTAACATTTTTAACATTTTTAACATTTTTAACATTTTAACATTTTTAACATTTTAACATTTTTAACATTTTAACATTTTTAACATTTTTAACATTTTTAACATTTTTAACATTTTTAACATTTTTAACATTTTAAACATTTTAAACATTTTTAACATTTTTAACATTTTTAACATTTTTAACATTTTTAACATTTTTAACATTTTTAACATTTTTAACATTTTTAACATTTTTAACATTTTTAACATTTTTAACATTTTTAACATTTTTAACATTTTTAACATTTTTAACATTTTTAACATTTTTAACATTTTTAACATTTTTAACATTTTTAACATTTTTAACATTTTTAACATTCTTAACATTTTTAACATATTTAACATTTTTAACATTTTTAACATTTTTAACATTTTAACATTTTTAACATTTTTAACATTTTTAACATTTTTAACATTTTTAACATTTTTAACATTTTTAACATTTTTAACATTTTTAACATTTTTAACATTTTTAACATTTTTAACATTTTTAACATTTTTAACATTTTTAACATTTTTAACATTTTTAACATTTTTAACATTTTTAACATTTTTAACATTTTTAACATTTTTAACATTTTTAACATTTTTAACATTTTTAACATTTTTAACATTTTTAACATTTTTAACATTTTTAACATTTTTAACATTTTTAACATTTTTAACATTTTTAACATTTTTAACATTTTTAACATTTTTAACATTTTTAACATTTTTAACATTTTTAACATTTTTAACATTTTTAACATTTTTAACATTTTAACATTTTTAACATTTTTAACATTTTTAACATTTTTAACATTTTTAACATTTTTAACATTTTTAACATTTTTAACATTTTTAACATTTTTAACATTTTTAACATTTTTAACATTTTTAACATTTTTAACATTTTTAACATTTTTAACATTTTTAACATTTTTAACATTTTAACATTTTTAACATTTTTAACATTTTTAATATTTTTAACATTTTTAACATTTTTAACATTTTTAACATTTTTAACATTTTTAACATTTTTAACATTTTTAACATTTTTAACATTTTTAGCATTTTTAACATTTTTAACATTTTTAACATTTTTAACATTTTTAACATTTTTAACATTTTAACATTTTTAACATTTTTAACATTTTTAACATTTTTAACATTTTTAACATTTTTAACATTTTTAACATTTTTAACATTTTTAACATTTTTAACATTTTTAACATTTTAAACATTTTAACATTTTTAACATTTTTAACATTTTTAACATTTTTAACATTTTTAACATTTTTAACATTTTTAACATTTTTAACATTTTTAACATTTTTAACATTTTTAACATTTTTAACATTTTTAACATTTTTAACATTTTTAACATTTTTAACATTTTTAACATTTTAATTTTAACATTTTTAACATTTTTAACATTTTTAACATTTTTAACATTCTTAACATTTTTAACATATTTAACATTTTTAACATTTTTAACATTTTTAACATTTTTAACATTTTTAACATTTTTAACATTTTTAACATTTTTAACATTTTTAACATTTTTAACATTTTTAACATTTTTAACATTTTTAACATTTTTAACATTTTTAACATTTTTAACATTTTTAACATTTTTAACATTTTTAACATTTTTAACATTTTTAACATTTTTAACATTTTTAACATTTTTAACATTTTTAACATTTTTAACATTTTTAACATTTTTAACATTTTTAACATTTTTAACATTTTTAACATTTTTAACATTTTTAACATTTTTAACATTTTTAACATTTTTAACATTTTTAACATTTTTAACATTTTTAACATTTTTAACATTTTTAACATTTTTAACATTTTTAACATTTTTAACATTTTTAACATTTTTAACATTTTTAACATTTTTAACATTTTTAATATTTTTAACATTTTTAACATTTTTAACATTTTTAACATTTTTAACATTTTTAACATTTTTAACATTTTTAACATTTTTAACATTTTTAACATTTTTAGCATTTTTAACATTTTTAACATTTTTAACATTTTTAACATTTTTAACATTTTTAACATTTTTAACATTTTTAACATTTTTAACATTTTTAACATTTTTAACATTTTTAACATTTTTAACATTTTTAACATTTTTAACATTTTTAACATTTTTAACATTTTTAACATTTTTAACATTTTTAACATTTTTAACATTTTTAACATTTTTAACATTTTTAACATTTTTAACATTTTTAACATTTTTAACATTTTTAACATTTTTAACATTTTTAACATTTTTAACATTTTTAACATTTTTAACATTTTTAACATTTTTAACATTTTTAACATTTTTAACATTTTTAACATTTTTAACATTTTAACATTTTTAACATTTTTAACATTTTTAACATTTTTAACATTTTTAACATTTTTAACATTTTTAACATTTTTAACATTTTTAACATTTTTAACATTTTTAACATTTTTAACATTTTTAACATTTTTAACATTTTTAACATTTTTAACATTTTTAACATTTTTAACATTTTTAACATTTTTAACATTTTTAACATTTTTAACATTTTTAACATTTTTAACATTTTTAACATTTTTAACATTTTTAACATTTTTAACATTTTTAACATTTTTAACATTTTAACATTTTTAACATTTTTAACATTTTTAACATTTTTAACATTTTTAACATTTTTAACATTTTTAACATTTTTAACATTTTTAACATTTTTAACATTTTTAAAATTTTTAACATTTTTAACATTTTTAACATTTTTAACATTTTTAACATTTTTAACATTTTTAACATTTTTAACATTTTTAACATTTTTAACATTTTTAACATTTTTAACATTTTTAACATTTTTAACATTTTTAACATTTTTAACATTTTTAACATTTTTAACATTTTTAACATTTTTAACATTTTTAACATTTTTAACATTTTTAACATTTTTAACATTTTTAACATTTTTAACATTTTTAACATTTTTAACATTTTTAACATTTTTAACATTTTTAACATTTTTAACATTTTTAACATTTTTAACATTTTTAACATTTTTAACATTTTTAACATTTTTAACATTTTTAATATTTTTAACATTTTTAACATTTTTAACATTTTTAACATTTTTAACATTTTTACCATTTTTAACATTTTTAACATTTTTAACATTTTTAACATTTATAACATTTTTAACATTTTTAACATTTTTAACATTTTTAACATTTTTAACATTTTTAACATTTTTAACATTTTTAACATTTTTAACATTTTTAACATTTTTAACATTTTTAACATTTTTAACATTTTTAACATTTTTAACATTTTTAACATTTTTAACATTTTTAACATTTTTAACATTTTTAACATTTTTAACATTTTTAACATTTTTAACATTTTTAACATTTTTAACATTTTTAACATTTTTAACATTTTTAACATTTTTAACATTTTTAACATTTTTAACATTTTTAACATTTTTAACATTTTTAACATTTTTAACATTTTTAACATTTTTAACATTTTTAACATTTTTAACATTTTTAACATTTTTAACATTTTTAACATTTTTAGCATTTTTAGCATTTTTAACATTTTTAACATTTTTAACATTTTTAACATTTTTAACATTTTTTACATTTTTTACATTTTTTACATTTTTTTCATTTTTTACAGTTTACATTTTTTACATTATTTACATTTTTTACATTTTTTACATTTTTTACATTTTTTACATTTTTTTACCTTTTTAACATTTTTTTACATTTTTTACATTTTTCATTTTCACATATTTTACATTTTTTTGCATTTTTAACATTTTTACACTTTTTTACTTTTTGTGCATTTTTCAAATTCACTTTTGCATTTTATATATATCTTGCATTTTTGCCTTTCTCATATAGGAAGGTTATTTTTATAGTTTTTACATTTTTAATTTCTTTACATTTTTTAAACATTTTACCATTTTTTACTTATCTTACATACTTGACATTTTTACATTTATGTAATTTACATTTTTTAAATTTTTTACATATTAAACATTTTGGATTCGAAAAAGTGAAAATTTGTAAGTGTCTCAGAGCGTTTCGTTTAATAACATTATTTCATTAATTAATCGAAACTTTTTTCTCGGCGGATTAAATATACGAGCTGTTTGATTCATCGTTAAGAATCGCTCGAGGGGTGATCATATTTGTGTTGCGTTGCGAAGCACGGTGCTATTCGTAGATTGCATACTAACGATTATCATGTTGCCTATATGTAGTTTAACTCATCTTGCTTGTGAGATAAATTATCGGAAATGAACAATGTTGCGTTGCGTTACGTAGTGACAATGATTTTGGCGGATTGCACACTGACTTCATCATGTTTGACTGCTGATTATCTAATAAGAGTTGCTTAGGAAATGGTAAGTAGCAAGCCCGTACGCAAGGGGAGGGTTTTGGGGGTTCAAACCTCTCCCATGAGGGATAGACTTTAAAAAAATATTAACTGCCTGATCAGGAAAAAATATACTGAGATTCGTTATGACACATAAAATGCCATTTGAGTTCGGTCACTCTAGAGATAAATCGTAGAAACCAAGGAAGTAAACTTATGTGGGTGGTTGGAAATGGATGTAAATCAAGTTGGTCGGCTGCTGTGGTTCGGTTCACGTTTCGACGAGTTTCGATATTAGTTGTGTGTAGACCAGTTATGTATTAGAAAATCAGGATATCGTAGTCTGGAGAAATTTTACCGCCGATGATCTCTCCTTCGGAGTTGCTGACAGCTAAATGGCTCGCGAAAATGGCATCGGTGTCGGGAGAAATACCGCCGCTAAGGAACTTTCAGCACCAGCTAGCAGATATACATAGGAACGACTAGCGCCAAGAAGGATAAGAAACCCTGCGAAAGTGGATGTAAGAATATGAATCGGTCTGTGTATCAACAGGTGACGATATTTGCAGTAGACCTAAGCGGGTTAGATATACCGCAAAGGCTGGACAGCAAGCAAGAAAATGCAGCAATGGAAAACAAAAAAGAACGATTAACACATAATAAAAAGAGCAAAAGCAAAATTCCTACTGAAGTAGTGATCCCGGATGGATGAGGATTACGAGATACAAGAGGTTTAGGTTTAGTTAGTAGTGTTACTATGGTACTACGAACGTATCCGACACTAAGCATAGTAAGTATTTGGTGTCTTTTGAAGCATCGGTGTCTGTTGAAGATTCTTTCTCGATAACAGAATTTAATCAATTTGTTGAACTGAGTTGATTGGTACTCAAGAATCGGCAAAAAACTTCAAAGTTTGAGGGTTTTTAGAACTTTCTTTTATACGAAACGTAAAAAAAATCAAAACCCCCCCTTGAGAATTTTATGCGCACGGGCCTAGTAAGTAGGGATTCATTCCAATCCGACCCTTATTAAAACCTCTACAGCATGATAGTTATCATTACCGGCCGCCCTCATCTCCATCATTTACGGGGAACGACAAAGGATAAGACGGGAAGTGTTGACGCTCTATCTACTTGACGAAAGGTAGACGATTCATCAGGCTCTTCCATAGGTTTCGCAGAGTTGGTAGTTTGGAAGGGTATAAGGTTTAGGATTCGCTCCAAGCAAGCGATGCGACCTGTAAAGCATAGTTTATTAGGTAGATGTTTAGTTAGTCTTCGAGCACATGATCACTCGAAAACGAAAAGATCTTGTTTAGTTTTTGGTTCTTTTTAAACTCTGACCAGCCGGCTACCGAGTGTATCCTATGTTTTCTAATCAAAAGCAATTTGAACTCCACACAGCCGACCGTTGGAGTATTGTCTAGAAAAGCTAATCTTAACGTATGCGGAATGAAATTTGGACAACCCTTCCAGCATTAAAACAAAAATGCAACCTTGCGCAAGGCACCAAACTAAACGTCGTGCTCTAGACACACATATTTTAAACATCTATTGTTGATTTCGACCCGCTAGGAGATACTATATAAACAAAATGGCAGCAAATGCCTAATTTGGCCTCTGGCTATTGTGCCAAAAAAAAATTGGACGCAATGCAGGATTATGGCACACCTTTTGTACAAAAAGATGATAACTCACCAAATGTACCACAACTGCGTCCAATTAAGGATTTCTGTGCTAATTTGAAGCGGAGAGTATATGCCAATAATCTTCGACATAAAACTATCAACATTTAATAATCAAAATTAAGAAAGAAATCATGAAAATGTCAACATCAACTTTTTCGACTGCTTTGCAAAAAGTTCCTGAAAACTGTCGTAAAGCTTCTCGAATGGGCTCAAATTTTAGTCTACATTAAGTTAATAAACTGGCAAATGCTTTCATGTAGAGAGAACATTTAATAAAGATTGTTGTACAAAAACTTACCTTTTGCATTTTGTCCAAATTCCATTCCGCATACGTTATCTGCGTAATGGGATCACTATTTATTGCGACAGTATTCATACAAATTTCACTATTCCTTCTCTACGATAGACAAAGAGTTATGATAACGCGAGACGTTATAAATCAATGAAAGTATTTCATGTTTTACGTATGGAATGATTTGTAAAAAACGCGTTTACGAGCTATAGTAACGACCAGTGAAGAGAAATACAAAGGATTATTAGCCTGATACACGGGATGGTTTGCAAAAACGGCACTTGAAATTAGATTCATAAAAACGGATGCGGCCAATTTTCAATACATATTGACCCGCGATCATCGATACTAGTCAGATTAAAGTCTTCTTGCGGCTGATTTCCGATCATCTATTCATTTTTGCGGTATTGTTTTCTTGACTAGATCTGTTCGCACCCTCTCATTCTGCTACTATGGGCATAAGCCTGATAGCACCCAGTCGTCGCCGGTCTAAGGACCAAATGTCATCAATAGACCTAGACTGGCGTGGAGGCATGAGATAGGAGACTTGTAAGAACTAAAGAAATTAGAGAAACAAAGAAACGACATGCTCCGTCCGGAATCCGAACTCAACTATAAACATTTACAGCTGAATTGAAACTCCAAACGGAACATGGCCCTTTGCCATTCTAATATTTTTAGTGAAAACTAAGTTATCTCACCGTTTGACGAGCTGATCGGAAATGAACAATGTAATAGAGGATAAACATGCTCATTACAGTGGCTCGCGGTTGTATGGGAAAACTTCAAAATGATTTAAACTAGTGGGCGCATCACTTTTTGAGTTCCTTTTGTGGTCCCAAATGCCTGTGCAAAATTTGGTAGCGGTTGGTTGCTTTCCGGGTTTGCGCGTTGCGTTCAAAGCTTGTATGGGATTTTAAATGGGGAAATTATTTATTTTGCATTTACGTTAATAAAGATCGCTATTCTACTCATTATGAAAAACCAGCATTATAAAACTACACTCCAAACCTTGGTTAAGAGATTTGTCGAAGACGGTAACTAGCTACGAGTTTTCAAAAACCCGGCAAGCAACCGACCGCTCCCAAATTTTACACAGGCATTAGTGACCACAAAAGGAACTCAAAAATAGAAATAAATTCTTCTAACACATAGTGCTGTGCTGAAAAATGTCATTTGTCGAGACACTCTAATGCTCAAAGATCTTATTTTTTATTCAAGGTTTAGGTGGTTCCAGGGACGAATATTTCTATATGTCAATTCTTAGGGAGTTCTTCGCATCCAGGCGTGTTTTAATTGAGCCAGAAGGATTTCTCATGAGGAACAATAACAAGTGTTCCATGAAATTACGTCATACCCGAAGTAAGTGTCATCAAATCAATAAAAAATAGAATTTTTTAGACTTAGACACAGTTCCTCTACTCTCCATACTATCCACGGTCATTTTGATTGTGTAGTACTACCCTGGTATTATCATCCCTCTGGTGGGTCACAACCACACCGTAAAATCAACGCTCTCTCCGCTAATTGTTAATTGATTTTGGTCGATTTCTATCAAAGTGTTTGACAATTAGACGAGAAGGTAATTAAAAAAATTTTCAATTTTTTTCACTACAAACTGTTGATTGTAGTTTCAAAATTTTTGGTTGATAATTGAAAATGGAACACCGTATTCTTAACAATAAAGTTCAATAAGCACACTTTAAAAGCTTAACCGATCAGGTACTTTAGCACATAAGCGTCGAGAAAAAAATCATGCAGTGAGAACTTTTCATTCAATGAATGTATTTTAGTAAAATTGCTGAAAACGCCACTCCTTAATTGATTCACTAATTAGCAGAACCAGAAAAAGCAGGAGCAGTCAATTCATTATACATCGCCAGAAACGGTTACAGTCTGTCTGGCGTCTGATGCAAAGTTTGGGATCTTTTATCTTGTTGTTTCTTCTACTTTCAGATGTAACCAGCCTTCGGGGAGATTGAAGTGTCGGGCGTATACAACTCTTTCTTCTACGGCAGAAGAAACATTATTCATTCCGGGAAACTTTCCCATTATGTCATTCTCTGTTGATGAAGCGTAAACTGGTACAAAGCGAGTTTTCAGTTACTGCTGGTGGAAAATGGAACAGCAAAACGTCAAACTTTTTAACTTTGTACTAAGTTTTGGTAGGAATGTAATTAGAAGAATTTATTTCTATTTACGTAATATCTTAGACTGTTGCGCTGCAATGATACCGTCAATGCCAATAATTTATTTTACGTGAGATGTGTGTAATAAAGATATAAAGGGGATATAAACACTCTCAGAGGTAATAGTATTAACGGTAGGTATTTATCGAAAGCCCGGCAGTTTTTGCGATATTTCTGAGATGATCGCGATTGTTCAACTATCTTTTTACATTGCTTATAAAAAAGTATATATTTAGACGAATGCAACCCGTCTCTATTACATAAAAACCCGTAGAATGTGTTGGAATGCTTGTTCCTTTACCAACCGTTATATTTATTTCCGATGGTTGTAAACTTGTAAAAAAGCGCCGAAAAATCCGATGTTCAAAAATGGTCCCTGAGCACAACTGCTGTAGAGTACACGGTAAAAAATTGTCACGTCTAATTCAAATGATGTTGCACTTGAATCAGTTTATCATGTATCACTAACAATTGAAGTGATTTAGCATTGATTTTCTAAGGCTTTATAACTCGTATCAGAATGAACTGGTCTTTGAAAGCTATTTAATAGAAATGATCTTTAAATTGAAATGAATCTCCGTTGAATTCGCACCACTGTACTAATCTATTGAATTTGAGTGGTTCCATCTTTAATTACAAGTGTCAAAAGTGTCAATACACTGAAATCTTTAATCGACTACAAACGTATGCTCGGAAGTAGGAGCAAAAATGGAAAATTTGCATTTCCAAAGTAATGTCGAACGTGAGTATTGTATATTTTACTTGTAGTTAATTTATTATGTAATTATTTGTTCTCAGGTAATCCATAATGGGATACACCGTAAGGAATACGTATATAGTTAAATGCAAGATCTATTAGAAGCAATGTGCAACACATTTCAAATGAAAGTGATTTGCTGTTGATTTCGTAGTGCTTTTAAATGATCCATTCCAACAGATTGACACATCGCATTGAAAGGTTGAGCAAGTAGTGCGAAATCAACTGCAATACCGTGTAGGATGATCAAAAATTATCCCCGGCATCAGGGAGCCATCTAAGCCGCCTTGAGATTTATTTTTCAAATTTAAGCTAATTCATTCAACCATGTGAAAATCTTATGGCGTTTTCGTTTTTTCCTGGTGCTACACCGGTGTAGTGCAAAAAAAGAGATAGACTGATTACATCCAAGTTTGAATGAGTGTAGCATCGACTACACCGGTGTAGTGCACAGTCAAAAGCGAAAACGACATTAAAAATACTGAAGGAATCAAAATATACGGAGAAAATATTTTTGATTTCCATCACTATAGGTAGGCGTTGTAAATATCCAGGTACCGTCGAAAAACGGAAGATGGCTTTGATAAATCTTAAAAAGATATAAGCATTACTGACCAATCTAACCGAAAGTGGCAAAGGGCCTAACACTATATGCGGTTGTGGAAGTTCGAACTAAGGTGAGCTGCGTACAGTTTAATGGAGTTACCAGCTGTGCTATTCCCTACCCATATGATATAAACTGACCTCCATAGTTGTAAGACGTTGTTTGAGGCTGAAGAAGGTCTCCGTCAATAATGAGGAATGATGGAGTAAGGCGGGGTTAAACGTCAACACTACAAAGTCGTCGATTCATTCAATAATTGTCCTTACACTATGAAAATCTATTGTCGTTGATGGAGAAACGCGAATAACTTATTAAAAGGTCGAAATTAAACAAAATGATAGTGCCGTTAAAACAAAATTTAAAATATCTCGGGAGCTATTATATTTCAGAAATTTTTTGTTATGAGCGTTTTGATTTAAAATAGCGTTTAGATATTTAAATTTAAAATATTCAAAAATAAAATGGTATTTTTGCTGCAAATAGTATGAATTATAAAAAAAAAAGTCAAATGCTTCAATAAAAAAGTTGGAAAACTTTTTTATTGAAAGCTTTCCATGATCCAAATATACCGAAAAAGTTTCTTTTACATCTTTAAAATGATAAACATTAGATTGTTGACATTTGTTGATGGGGTAATGCGAAATTTTTTTTAAAAAGGCATAATTACACAAATTTATTGTTTTTGTTGAAGCAATATTCCAAATATTTCGAAAACTATCGCATTTTGGAAAATTTTCCTTAAATGCATTTTGATTTAGAATGATACTTCAAATTATATTCTGTAATCAAATTACAGTTTTGTATATCAATTAGTATGAAATTTAAAAACATGGATAAAGTTATTGTTAGAAAAACTCTTTACCGATAAGTTCTCCATCATGCAATCACATTCAAAATGTTTATTTTCTCTTTAGATTTTGTTGACAAAATATAAAAAATTTAAAAAATAGGTTTTTTAGCAATTTTTAGTATAAATTTTTGTGTAAAATGACGCAAGATTATTTTCAGTGTATATATTTTTCGCATAGAAGTATTCATTCCCTGTAACTCGTTCTCAGATAGTTTAGCTGTAGAAAATAGAGTAATCGACCAATAAATTTGGAAATTAATTCACGCAGAATCGTCTACGCCCTTTTGAAAAGTTGCTTTTATATCAAAATATTGCAATTCATAACTCTCCGAGCTCTCGATCGAAGCAGTTCGTTTTCTGGTGCTGTGCATAAAGTGAACAAGAATATATATTGACAGTGAAGGTCAACTATTGTTTGAGGCAGTCTTTGTTCGCCGGTGCCCAGGCTGGTGAAGTGAATACCAGAATTGCCGGACACGCCGCTATATAAGCTAAGTATTATTTTTCTTTCTTTCGTTTCCCTTTCCCCGATCGGTCTACTTTTCCCTTTCCCCTGAATACAAGTTTCATCTCTCGTTTACACCACGTGCTATCCTCGTGCCTAAATGGCCGAGGGCGAAGGAACATTGGATGGGAATGATATTCCCATGGATTTACCGGATAAACCCGATATTACTCCCTCCCCTGATTCCCCCAGTCCTCCCCGTATTAAAACATACCCAACCAATTCAAATGGACCCTGGGTGGTGTATTTCCGGCCCAACACGAAATCGCCCAATATTCTAGAAATATCACGGGAGCTGACTGCTAACTACCCGGCCGTAGCTCAGATAACACGTGTTCGAGCTAATAAGATACGCGTTATAGTAAATGACCTCGATCAGGCGAACCAGATTGCTCGCAGCGAGCGTTTTACGAAACAATTCAGAGTGTATGTGCCTTGTAGGGCAGTGGAGATCGATGGAATAGTCGCCGAACCGGGTCTAAAGTGCGAAGACCTGTTGAAGTACGGGGTTGGCTGCTTTAAGGACCCTTCACTTCAAAAGGTAAAGATTCTGGAATGCAAGCAATTGTATTCCGCAAAAACAGAAAATGATAAGACAACTTATTCTCCGTCAGACTCGATTCGGGTGACTTTCTCCGGGTCTGCTCTTCCCAACTATGTCCTCCTGGATAGGGTTCGCTTACCCGTTCGCCTGTTTGTACCGCGGGTAATGAACTGCAGCAATTGCAAGCAACTGGGCCACACAGCCACTTATTGTGGCAATAAAAAACGGTGCGGCAAATGCGAGGGAGAGCATGAGGATGACGCTTGCGGTGGAGAAACTGAGAAGTGTATTTACTGCGGGGGCCCTCCGCATGCTCTTAAGTCATGCCAGGTGTACAAGCAGCGCGGGGATAAGATTAAGCGCTCCCTTAAGGATCGCTCGAGGCACTCTTATGCAGAAATGCTAAAGAATGCTTCGCCATCTGTCCCTTCCGAAAATTCCTTTGCTCTTTTGGCTGGCGTTGAGCAAGAATCTGACGACCCACAAGAGGGAACATCATTGGTTAACCCAGGGGAATCCAGGAAGAGGAGAAATCTAGCCTCCCCTACATTGCCTCGTAAGGGTGCCAAGGTGTCGTCCACTCAGAGTGCGCCATCTACAACCAATAAATCCAACGGAAGTGATGCACAAAAGCCGAAGCAATTTGCTCCAGGACTTGGAAATATTAATTCTAACAAGGAGTACCCACCACTTCCAGGGACACCAAAAACCCCAAGTGTCCCCGTTTTCAAACAGATACTCAGTCCAGTAACGGACTAATGAAATTTTCTGACATAGTGGACTTAATTTTCACAGCTTTCAATGTTACTGATCCTCTTTAAAGCCTTCTGATACGTTTTCTCCCTATAGTGCAAACATTTTTGAAGCAGTTGACTACTAAATGGCCCCTCCTTGCAGCGATCGTATCCTTCGATGGCTAAGTCATCGAACGAGGTCACTGATTCGATCACTGTTCTACAGTGGAATTGCAGAAGTATCCTCCCGAAAATCGATTCCTTCAAATTCTTACTAAACAGTTTAAAATGTGATGCTTTCGCATTATGTGAAACCTGGTTAACTTCTGATATAAATCTCAACTTCCACGACTTTAATATAATCCGTCTGGATCGAGAAAACCCTTATGGAGGAGTACTTTTGGGGATCAAAAAGTGCTATTCTTTCAACCGAATTAACCTCCCTTCGACACCAGGCATTGAAATTGTCGCTTGTCAAGTTTTTTTTTTGCATTGCTTCCATCTACATTCCTCCTAGAGCCTCGGTAGGGTACAGAACGCTTTGTAATATCATGGAATCCTTTCCGGCACCGCGGCTAGTTCTGGGAGACTTTAACTCGCACGGTACGGTATGGGGTTGTCTTCATGATGATAATAGATCAACATTAATCCAAGATCTTTGCGACAATTTCAACATGACCATCTTAAACACGGGAGAAATGACGCGGATTCCTACACCACCAGCACGCGCAAGCGCGTTGGATTTATCGCTTTGCTCGACATCGCTACAGTTCGATTGCATGTGGAAGGTGATCCCTGATCCCCACGGTAGCGATCATTTGCCTATCGTGATTTCAATTGCTAACGGTTCAAGACCATCGAAAACAATCAATGCCTCGTATGACCTCACACGGAACATTGATTGGAAGAGTTACGCGACCGCGATATCCGTTAAAATCGAATCCACTCAAGAACTTCCTCCGGAGGAAGAGTACAGGTTTTTGGCTGGCTTGATTCTCGACAGTGCGAATCAAGCTCAGACTAAACCAGTACCCAGCGCGAATACCCATGGACGATCTCCCACCCTGTGGTGGGATGAAGAGTGCTCAGAGCTGTACGCGGAAAAGTCCACTGCATATAAGGCCTTCCGGGAAGACGGGTTACCCACTAGCTATCAACAGTACGCGTCGCTAGAAAGGCGAATTAAGAGTTTAATAAAAGCCAAAAAACGCAGTTATTGGCGCCGGTTCGTCGACGGGTTAACGAGAGAAACAGCGATGAGCACTCTTTGGGGTACGGCTCGACGTATGCGTAACCGTAATAGTACCAACGAGAACGTGGAATATTCAAACCGTTGGATATTCGCTTTCGCCAAGAAGATCTGTCCGGACTCTGTCCCGGTACAGAAAACGTGCCGCGCCGCGTCTCCTCCCGATACCGCGAACGAAACACCGTTTTCGATGGTGGAGTTTTCACTTGCTCTCTTATCATGCAACAATAACGCCCCAGGGTTAGACAGAATCAAATTCAACTTGCTGAAGAATCTGCCTGACACTACAAAAAGGCGCTTGCTGAACTTATTTAACAAGTTTCTTGAGGGTAACATTGTCCCTCATGACTGGAGGCAAGTGAAGGTCATCGCCATTCAAAAACCAGGAAAACCAGCCTCCGACCACAACTCGTATCGGCCGATTGCAATGCTGTCCTGTATTCGGAAGTTGTTCGAGAAAATGATCTTGTATCGCCTCGACAATTGGGTTGAAGCAAATGGCTTACTGTCAGATACACAATTTGGCTTCCGCAAAGGCAAAGGGACGAACGATTGCCTTGCGTTGCTTTCTACAGAAATCCAAATGGCCTATGCTAACAAAGAGCAGATGGCATCAGTCTTCTTGGATATTAAGGGGGCTTTTGACTCAGTTTCTATCAACATTCTGTCAGAGAAGCTGCACCAGCATGGTCTTACACCAATTTTAAATAACTTTTTGCTAAACCTGTTGTCTGAAAAGCACATGCACTTTTCGCATGGCGATTTAACAACATCGCGATTTAGCTACATGGGTCTTCCCCAGGGCTCATGTCTAAGTCCCCTGCTCTACAATTTTTACGTGAATGACATTGACGATTGTCTTGCCAATTCATGCACGCAAAGGCAACTTGCAGACGACGGGGTGGTCTCTGTTACAGGGCCCAAAGCTGCCGACTTGCAAGGACCATTACAAAATACCTTGGACAATTTGTCTGCTTGGGCTCTTCAGCTGGGTATTGAGTTCTCCACGGAGAAAACTGAGTTGGTTGTTTTTTCTAGGAAGCGTGAGCCGGCACAACTCCAGCTTCTATTAATGGGTGCAACGATCAACCAGTTTTTCACATTTAAATATCTCGGGGTCTGGTTCGACTCTAAAGGTACCTGGGGATGTCACATTAGGTATCTGAAACAGAAATGCCAACAAAGGATCAATTTTCTCCGAACAATAACTGGAACATGGTGGGGTGCTCACCCAGGAGACCTAATCAGGCTGTACAAAACAACGATATTGTCGGTGATGGAGTACGGGTGTTTCTGTTTCCGCTCCGCTGCGAACATACACTTCATCAAACTGGAGAGAATCCAGTATCGTTGCTTGCGCATTGCCTTGGGTTGCATGCATTCGACCCATACGATGAGTCTCGAAGTGCTGGCGGGCGTTCTTCCGCTAAAAAATCGATTTTGGGAACTCTCATATCGATTGCTCATCCGATGCGACATTCTGAACCCGTTGGTGATTGAAAACTTCGAGAGGCTCGTCGAGCTTAATTCTCAAACCCGATTTATGTCCTTGTACTTCGACTACATGGCACAGAGCATTAATCCTTCTACGTATACTCCCAACCGTGTTCGTTTCCTAGATACTTCTGATTCTACTGTATTCTTCGACACATCCATGAAGGAAGAGATTCGTGGAATCCCGGACCATATACGCCCTCAAGTGATCCCCAATATATTTTATAATAAATTCCGAGAAGTCGACTGTGACAAAATGTTCTACACTGACGGATCAAATCTCGATGGGTCCACTGGCTTCGGTATCTTCAACAATACTATCACCGCTTCATTCAAGCTCAATGATCCTGCTTCAGTTTACGTCGCAGAGTTAGCTGCAATTCAGTACACCCTTGGGATCATCGACACTCTGCCCACAGATCACTACTTCATCATTTCGGACAGCCTCAGCTCTATCGAGGCTCTTCGTGCGGTGAAGCCTAAAAAGCAATTCCCGTATTTTCTGGGGAAGATACAGGAGTCCTTGTGTACGTTATCTGAAAAATCTTATCAGATTACCTTTGTTTGGGTCCCCTCTCATTGTTCTATCCCGGGCAATGAAAAGGCCGACTCATTAGCAAAGGTGGGCGCATTAAATGGTGACATATACGAAAGACCAATCTGCTTCAACGAATTTTTTAGTATTTGTCGTCAGAGGACACTCAACAGTTGGCAAACCTCGTGGAGCAATGGTGAACTTGGACGATGGCTACATTCGATTATCCCAAAGGTATCAACGAAACCTTGGTTCAGGGGGATGGATGTGGGTCGGGATTTTATTCGTGTAATGTCCCGACTTATGTCCAACCACTACACCTTAGATGCACATTTGCGGCGTATTGGGCTTGCGGAGAGTAGTCTGTGCGCTTGTGACGAGGGCTATCATGACATCGAGCACGTTGTCTGGGTATGCGCCGGGTATTTGGACGCCAGGTCTCAGTTAAAGGATTCCCTTCGGGCCCGAGGTAGACCACCCAATGTCCCAGTCCGAGATATGCTGGCAAATCGTGATTTCCCCTATATGTCCCTTATTTATACTTTCATAAAAACGATAAATATCCCAATTTAGCCCCTCTCTTTTTATTTCTCGTTTTTAGAAGTTTCCTCTTGCCGTGTGGAACCGATATGCTTCAGACTGCCACTATGTAACCGCCGTCGCCCTTATCACTACGGAATCTGAAGCGAGAGCGACTCGAGGTCCGAAGGATTCCCTTTGAAGGATCCCCCGCGGGTCCGAAGAATACCATCCGCCAATCCGACCTACTAGACTGAGGCGCAAATTTGTTTCGCTGATCTCCCGTTTGCCTGAAAGTTGCAAGTTTTGCTCTTCTCTACCGGTCACCATCTACGCCTTCTCTCCCCTGTCCTTGATACAACTACTTCTACACCGATTTTGGAAATGACCAAGCATAAGTATCCGATAAAAAATCAAATTTGTATTCCGTATTCCTAGTTTTAAGATAGTTGTAATTTCTACTCTTTGTTAAAACTATTGTCCCCCATCTTGTAAATAGAATTGTATCCCTAGTTTTAAAACATCTGTGAAATTTTTCATAAATATTTGTTCCCCCTTTTGTGTACCAAACTATATTGTTAGTTTTAAGATAACTGTAAATATTTCCTAAAAAACTATTACTATTGAATTCCTTGTTTTAAAATTTTTCATAAAAAAAAATCTTTTGCCCCCTCTCTTATATATAGAATTTTTTTTTCTAGTCTTAAGATAGCTGTAAATTTTTTCTCTTTTATAAAAAAAAATATTTCAACATTGTAACCTCCTAGTTTTATGATATTCAAAATGTAAAAACAAAAGAATTCGGCACCGCCAAGCTAACGCATTTGTGCCTATCAAATAAACGAAATGAAAAAAAAAAAATATTGCGATTGCCAAAATCGACGATGGTCATATTTTTCGGTTGGCCGGTTTGTCATAGAATCCCTCCATAGTGAAATTTCATTTTTGTCTGTCAGTTAATATGAATTATTAAATTCTAAAGAGTTTTAAGTTGTTTTTGAAAAAACCTTATTGCTGATAGTTTCTGCGTAAAGCAATTTCATACAATATATGTTTTCTTAAGCTTTTGCTGACAATAAATAAACTTTTTTCAGTGGGATTCGAGTCCAGGTGAGCTGCTTACAAGGCAATCGATTCACCATATATGCTATGTCCTTGTCAAACTGTTCTTGAGTCAAAGTTGCTTGTTATGGAAAATGTTTAGTCTCCTATTCTGGCATAGCGTATAAAGTTCCACACGAATTAAAAATATACTTTTTAAAGATCACGATTTTGATGATTAATCCTGGTGGTATTGCTCAATTGAATGTTTTGTTTGGATTTTATTCCTCTGAAACAGACACAATTTTGACCCAATTAAGCATACCTCAGAAACTCAAAATCGGAGTAGTAAGGAGTTTAGTGTTAAAGTGTTACACTTGAATTTTCATTTGAAACTATTGTCAAGGTCGGCAAAATTACATAACATTAGTGCACATACTTACACAAACATATTTTTCAAGCTGAGCTGGATTTTAAATCGTTTATATGACTTATTCAAGAAAGATTTTTGATTTTTTTTAAACCAATTGGTGATAAGCAAATCAGTTCCTTAAATTGAAATTTGCGATAAGAGGTATGAATTGCACAAACCCAACATTATCGAATGTTGGCACACGTTCACCGCTGCATAATTGTGACATGATTCATTTGCATGAACATTACAAATAAAGCACCGAACGGAAATTTGTCGTAATAGTTCCCAGTGTTTGAAAGCAATGTTTTTTCCATCTTCGAGATACTGTTCTGGTTGTTGTGTAATATTTACTACGTTCATGTACACTCGGCTAGAATAGCCGTTTACGGTGCATGGTGGAGTCTCCGTCGAGCAAAATTCTTCTTCAGATGGGCGTACATGGATACGTCAAGTACAAGTGATTTATAAAGCTAAAAATTATTCAAATTTATTCCTCCAACCCTGCTGAACTGCTTCCACCAGCCAGACAAACCGACATCGGATAGCGATCCTTCTTTCTACGCCCCTCTCTACTTTGAATTCAAGCTTCACTTTTTCCAAAAGGGCGACCGCTCTTGACTCCTTCAAGTGTTGTTGATCCATTCCTGGTGTTTACATTTGTATACTCAATTTGAACTTCAGCAGTGGCGTCAGCGGCTTATAGCAGCTCCTTGCGGCAGACGAAATCTGCGGGTGGGTGGGTGCTGCGGAGAAGAGGTGAACCAATGACTCCGGAACAAGCGAATGGATGTCGTTCAGAGATTAGGTACTTCCGAGACGTGTTTACCGAGTGTGATCCGAGATGGAGAGATAGGGCGCGCATCACTTCTAACAACATCGCGTGCTTTGACTCCGGCTGCTCTGTAAAAAGGGAAAAAGTTCTGCATCGAGAATGGAAGGAGCTGTTTTTAAAAGGGGAGCAAGAGATGATGGTGTTGAAAATTGTTTGCTCCTTTATAGAGCTGACCTTGGAGAGTGTTGGTTAATTAGTGATTTTTCAATTAAACTGGTTCCAATGATGCCTTTTATAGCGTATAGGAAAAGATTGTGGTACAAAATTGATCTTGATATATTCTTCTATAGAAATGCTATGCAATCAATCCAAAAGTCACCAGCAACTGCTCATTTAAAAGTGAACAATGTGACTTCCGGAGGGTAATGTATGGATTTGTTACCGTAACAGCGACAAACTATTCGAAAATCAATTTATTAAATTTATCTATACTTTTGCATCTTGAATTAAATTCATTAAACATTTCTTTATATTACAAATACCATCACTACCATAAAAAAACACACCCTATATCTACGAGTGTCCAATGCAATCATCGTCGCCGACATTTGATGATCGTAGTATTTTCGTACCTCTATCAAGCAAATTGCTCCTGACAAGAAATTTGATACGGCGCTCGGAAATGTATCAAATTTAAAAACTTTGCAGCGAACGAACGAACGTGCAGCCAAACTTTGCAACTTGATTTTCAAGAAGGGCAACGCAAGAAAAAGTACCCAAATAGCGAAAGTAGCCTGCAAGTGTCGCTATCCGAAGTTGACTGTTGCAAAACTAAACATGACACGAAGCGGCGGAAAGCGCTCATGAAGCACAAGCGTTTTGGTCCGACAAGTTTCGTGCTTTCATTCTTCTTGTTTTATTGCACGAAAAGTGTATAAGCTCAATTACATATTGAGTAATCTGCTTGTAAACTTTTATGTTGTTTCGGCTTGAAGTCCTCTTCTAAGTTCCGATGTTTTCGGAGCGCGTTTCACGTTGTAACAAGACAGGACAGTTATAACATTGGACGTCCTTTCAGAAATTGAATTATTTTTGCAGCTCAGCATCTAAGAAAGCTTTCTTATTGTAGCTTCCGTGCCGCTGCACGCAAAAAATGGATAAATGTATAGCATATAATATATAATATCCATAATATATAGTTAAAATAGTGTATGTACGTAAACACAGTCTCAAACTGACTGAGTAATCCATTGTGCGTATTACGTGTGTGTGTGAAACGTAATTCTTAGGTTATTATGTGCGGTCCAAAGAGCAAATCAGAGATAGATATCAGATTTGACTGCTTTGTTTCTCAATGTTTGGCATATTCTAATTGGATATCCCTGATTTTCGTTTGAACCCCATATAATAACTTTTCTAACACGCATTTCTTTCGACACAATTTTTGAAAGCGCTCTTTACATATTAGGTAAGGTATTTTTAGGAGTCCAGATTTTGTCGCGAACAAGCCGTATCCGGTTGCCCGAAAGTTGAAGAGGTGATAACTATACACTAACTTTTGATTGCTGAAAATCAACATAATTTTGCTGAATTTTGGCAAGCTAAAATTTCAGCAAAACATGTTTCGCTATGGACTTAGCAATTCGAAGCTGTCAAAATTTTAATTTGATTGCTGGAAACACAGAAATTATTTTACTGTATGTATGTCTCAGTAATCGGAATAAAAAAACTTAACTGAAGTATCAGCTAAACAATATTCTTTAATGGACGTCTCAGCAGTACCAGTTTACTGAGTTCTCATCAAAAAATTCAACCGTATTGTCAGCGAGATTTCAATGAATTTATTTTTCTTTTTAATTTAATTATAAAGATTAACATTTACCTCTATTCAATTTTATCGTTTATTCGCTCATCCAAGCTTTATGAGAAAATCATTGTTGGTGACATCTTTCCAACGTTGCAAACTTTTTCAACAAAGAAGGTAAAAAATGTGCCGAGGACGGAAACTGAATATTTAAAAAATGATGTGACTAAATCAATATTAAAAACTACAAGGGGCAGCCCTATGGGGTTGCACGAGCTGTAGACGTAGGACTATACTACTTAATGAAAAATATTTATTTTCTTAGTACATTTATAGTAATAATAAATCAAACATATTTCTTACGAATGGTTTAATCACAATCAATCAACATCGAATATTACATATTGGACCAAACCTTCTTGATTATCAGGTCATTTCATTTGTAGTAGGTAATCGAATCCGATTAAACTTTTTTAAGAAGATCTGAAGAAAGATGACAGAAAACTGTGACCGAACTAATATCTGGAACAAAATCTTTATAGCATAAGATTAGCTAGTAAAAACTTTTCGATTGTGTGTGGTAAAAAACCCGGACCAGTGAAGGAAAATCAAATTTTAGACAATATAATCACATTTCATGTATAGACCAAGCATTCTAGTTATATTTTGCCATTATTTTAACTTTCCTAAAGTACGCATACAAATATAGCGAATGCAGTGGTCTTAATCATATATCAAAACTATAAATATACAAGAATCGAAAACAATTTTATATATGGACAAGATGCGTGGTTTTTCAAGTGGCAGTGTATTCATTCATAAATAGGCTTTATATTATTTACCTATTAGTAGAATCAAAATACTATAAGCTGAGTGGAAATGAATCACGTGATGGGGAAATGAATCAATGAATTGATCGAACGTAAATAATAAACTTTTGTTGTGCAATTCGCCTCAAACATTAAACCCAAGCGCACAAAGCAAAATGAATCAACGCTGATGATGATGGGTAGAGCGAAAGAGACAACTAATACCACGATACTATGTTAACCGTGTTTGAAAATGGAGCTCGCATGTACAAACTATTTTGTGTACGAATAATTATACATAAAAGTGTGTTGTAAACGAGCACAACACAAAAGATAGCATAGTGTTTGAACGGACAAGCTCAGTCCCATTCACTGGGTAGCGTACCTCCACAGGCAGTGTAACGGACTTCTAACTCAGCTACACTGGCTGTGAAAACACACAGCGCAGTGATCTGCTTCGCCCGCCGTTCAACAAGGAACTGAGCTGGCTCGGCAAAATCGGTCCGTTTATATATGATAACGTCATACATAGAAGCGTAGCGCGCTAGGTACACAAATCTGTCGTGCTGGACTAGGGAAGCGCTATCTTCTGTGCGTAAATCCGCGATATTTTGACTAGGTTGTTCATTATTTAAATTTTTAATGCCATGATATCAAAAATCTTTGGGTTTATCTATTGGAATCTATTCTTAGAAGTATTTCGGGGCGATATGCGCAAAAAATTTTAAAATTTATCGTGAGATGGCTGAATTATATGTGTGGACAACTTTTCGTTACATACCATTTTTGTAGAATTTGCAACGTGCACCCCTATATCGAAAACAAAGACGTAGTCCTACGTCAAAACCTGTTTTAATCCACCTAGCGGTGCAATTGAGCCTTTCTCAATCAAGAACACGAGAATGTGTGCGTTGTTTATATTCATTAAAAGCTTTTAAATGCATATATCACATTATATTATTATACATCACATGACAACTATATACAGGAAAAGAAATCATTATTCGAGTTCAAAAATTTTGTAAAAGAAAAAAAAATTAAAGGGTTGTGTACAGGACACGACCACGGTGACTTTAAAAATGTAGCTTTTTTCAAGAGCGTGAGTTAACGTCGGCGCTACCCAGACTCGGCCGCATTCCAACGACGATACCACTGATGTCAGCAGCACGTGTATGGCAAACCAGCGCCATAAGCACCATCAGCAGATATCGAGGGCAGTCGATGGCACATCGACGACGAGGTGTTGATGCAGCATTTTCATATTTCAATCCAAATCATAAACGAAGTAATAAAGTCAGTCTTGAGTTAGCAGCTAGAGTGTAGAGTCGAGCTTTTTTAAAAAGAAATTCAGACACCTAAAAATTTAACTGGCGCCCGAATAGGGACCTCGTGAGCATAGGGAACAGTATAATCCGGGAGTGTAAATTCTTGAAGTTCGGCAGAAATATTGAGTGATTTTTGAAAAAAAGAAAATCGTTTCGGTAGAAATAGCCGAGCCGTTGGAAACTGTTATGTGTCCAGTGCCGTGAAAATCTTGGAAGATCAAAAAACGGTAGAAAGAGCCGTACGGTGAAGTGATACCAACAAGTTGGTCTCAAGAGCCAACAATCCCGGAGAAGCGGAACGTCGGACACTGTGGGCAACCCAATCGGTGTCAGGAGCCCGAGTAGCGGAAGCAAAAAGGAACAATCCGACGCACCTGCCGACATTCCCCCCATCTTCAACGAGGACCATGCTGATAATACTGTAAGTACTAAAATTACTTTTTTTTCAAACAGTGCTCGTGAGTGAATCAAAGTGCAATTCATATTTTTTCTAAATCCCGTATATCAAACGATTTATTCAAAATTTCCATAAAAAAACACAGAGTAGATTATTATTATAAGAACATTATGGCCCAACCAGTAACAAATCCAATGACTACCCAAGAATTCATTGACTTGGGGAAGGTTCCGGATTTCGTTAGAGATGTAAGACCTTTTTCGGGAGATCCTACCCAGCTCATAAACTGGATTTCCGACGTAGACGCTATTTTCCGCACATACACGAAAAAACAGGGCTACACCCATACAACTAAGCATCCTACAGAGAACGATCCGCAGGAAAATAGACGGTGAAGCAGGAGACGTATTAAATTCCAATAACATTCTGACAGATTGGACAAGTATAAAGAATACGCTGCTGTTATATTACAAGGATCAGAGAGACGTCAAAACGCTGGACTACCAGCTAACGTCGATCAAAAGATCACCCACTGAAAGTCTTAATTCATACTATAGTCGGGTGACCGAACTATTATCACTTATAATAGCTCAGGTCCAAACTGACGACAATCTGAGCCCAAACGCAGCAGCGCACATAAACTACTTTAGGGAGAAGTGTCTAGATTCATTCATTAGAGGACTGGACAAGCCTCTTAGCATGCTCCTAAAGAGCACAAACCCGCAAACGCTAAGTCAAGCCTACAAATTTTGCCTCGAATACCATAATATGGATGTTCGATCGGCACCATTTCGGAACGAAATCAAAGAACAACTCCCACCGAGACCGCGAGAGCCACCGAGAATTCCACCTAGACCTAATATGCAACAGTTCCCACCAACGATCCCACCAAAAAATCTGACTAACCCGTTCCATCATACGTTTAGACAAAATCCAATTCAACCCAGACCATTCAACTCAAGCCCATTTAACGCAAACCCATTTAACTCAAACCCATTCAGACCGAATTTCGCACAACCAAATCCTTTTCAACCAAACCCCTTCAGACTAAATCAAACACCAAAACCTTTACCTCCAGCCGAGCCAATGGATGTCGATCCTAGCATGAGAACAAGAGTCGTCAACTATGGCAATCGGCCACCAATAAATTACAAACGTCCTCATCCATCTCCCCAGCAATATCATTCAAATTTCAAAAGATAGGCTCATCCATTAGAAACTACACACAAGCAACCCGAAGTCATTGACTGGTATGACGATCAATATTTTAATTACGACCAACAGAACTACGACACCAACCCGTATTCATGGTACAATAACCCATATGACGAGTCTGTCCACCCCGCTTATGAAATAGGAGAACCCTCGGGACCACAACAGCCAGAACCTAACACTTCTCAATCAGAAGAGGCCAATTTTTTAGAATGGCAACCCCGTTGGTAGTACCAACGATGCCATATATTAACTTGCAAACAAACATTGGAGAATATCCTTTTCTCATCGATACAGGTGCGAACATAAACCTGATTCATCCATCGTTAGCGAACTCATGTTCTATAGCAAAACCATATTCTTTCACAGCTAATAATATAGGTAGTGCAAACGGAAAGTTTAATGCTAAGTCAGCAATTGACTTGAACTTTTTCCACCCCAAGATTAACCACACCGCTCAATTTCTGTTGCATGATTTCCACCCATTCTTCCACGGAATTATTGGGACTGGTTTACTAAATGCACTCAATGCAAAAATTGACCTCGAAAATCACACACTGCAATTAAATAAAGGAAATGAACTTTTGAACGTGCCACTACATCAATATTCCCCACAGCAAACCATAACAAATTCATCAAATAACGGTGTTCAACTGAACACACCTCACGAAGCTCAAACTCTTTATCAAAGAAACCTGACCGAGCATACATACAGAACGTCTCATCTTTCATCGGAGCAGAGAAAACAGCTGTTAAGTGTACTGAACCGACATGAAAAAATATTCTATAAACCCGACTCGAAACTTACATGTAGTACAGTTGTGGAATGTGCTATTAACACCACTGACGATATACCTATTCATCAGAAGGTTTACCCCTACCCAGCTGCCTATGCAGCGGAGGTAAACAAGCAAATTAATAAACTACTCCAAGATGGAATAATCAGGCCATCTCGCTCAGCCTGGACGTCTCCAGTCTGGATAGTCCCTAAGAAGACTGACGCTTCTGGAGAGAAAAAATTTCGGATGGTAGTAGACTACCGGAAATTGAATGAAAAAACTATTTCGGACAGGTATCCTATGCCTGAAATTAACTATGTTATTGACCAACTGAAAGGTCAAAAGTATTTTATAACCCTCGATCTGGCTTCTGGTTTTCACCAGGTCAAAATGAAAGATAGCGATATCGACAAAACTGCTTTCTCGATCAATAATGGCAAATATGAATTCACGCGTATGCCATTCGGTTTAAAGAATGCTCCTGCAATATTTCAACGAGCTATCGATGACGTATTGAGGGAACACATTGGAAAAATTTGTTACGTTTATATCGACGACGTAATCATATTCGGTAAAACTCTCGAAGAAACCCTTCATAACCTCGATATAATTTTGAAAGCATTCAATGATGCGAATTTAAAAATCCAACTTGATAAATCAGAATTTTTGCATGAAGAACTCAAATTTCTTGGCTACATCATAACGGCAGACGGCTTAAAACCCAACATTAAGAAAATTGAAGCAATTGAAAATTATCCTGAACCAACAACCATTAAGGAGCTCAGATCATTTTTAGGAATGATGGGCTATTATAGGAGGTTCGTTAAGGACTTGGCAAAGATTGCAAAACCCCTTACTAACCTTTTAAGAGGGGAGGGATGCCATTCTAACAAAAAACTAAAATTAAATGAGGTCGAACAAGTTTGCTTTACAAAGATGAAAAGTCTGTTGTCCTCCTCCGATATTCTGATATATCCAGATTACAATAAACCATTTACACTTACAACAGAAGCATCCGACTTTGCCATCGGAGCTGTCCTTTCACAGGGGGAGTCAAATAACGACAAACCAATCCATTTCGCATCAAGAACTTTATTTAGTTCAGAAGAAAAATATTCCGTACCAGAAAAGGAAATGCTAGCCATTTTCTGGGCATTACAAACATTCAGAAACTACTTATACGGTACTAAATTCAAAATTCTCACCGATCACCAGCCGCTGACATTCTCACTATCATCGAAAAATACCAACGCGAAATTAAAGCGACAGAAAGCTTACTTAGAGGAACATGACTATTCCATCGAATACAAACCAGGCAAAAGCAACGTAGTTGCGAACGCTTTAAGCTGAATAGTCTGTTCTATGACTGCTTCTCAGCATTCAGCAGAGAACAGCGATGATTTTTACATAATATCTACAGAGGCCCCCATTAACGTCTTTAGGCACCAGGTTATCCTAAAGCAAGGTCCCGATAAAGTCACGATAGAACACCCCTTTGAGAGATTTACCAGAGTCAACGTATTTATTCAAGAAATTAATAACAATTCTCTTTTACAGGTACTCAAGAATCATTTTGACACTAGTAAGGTAAACGGACTTTTAACAACAGAAGAGATAATGGGTAAATTACAAGAAGTGTACAAAGAACACTTTGGCGATAAAAGATTGTTAAAAATCCGTTTCACTCAAAAGCAACTTCAAGATGTCAAGGAAGAAGAGGAGCAATGGAACCTTATATATAAAGAACATTACCGTGCGCACCGTGGCGCAGAAGAAAATAAATGGCAACTTTTGAGGAAGTTTTACTTTCCGAAACTCTCTCAAAAGGTGCACGATTTTGTTACTAATTGCCAAATCTGTCACGAGAATAAATATGACAGAAAGCCTATCCACTTTCTCATACAGAAAACTCCCATACCGAATCAGCCATTCCAAATAGCCCACATAGACATTCTTTTCATAGACAACCTTCAATACCTAACATATGTCGATAAGTTCTCAAAATATGCACAAGCTCGCTTGATCGAATCTAGAGCCGCTATAGACCTCATCCCGGCCGTTAAAGAGGTGTTATCAAAATTCAAATTTCCCGAAACATTGGTAATGGACCAAGAAAAATCATTCATGACCGGAGATTTAGTGAATTTTTATAACACAAACAAAATTACGTGGCCACAGGTCGGAGTGAAATGAATGGCGTTGTAGAACGTTTCCATTCAACACTATTGGAAATTTATCGAATCACAAAAACAGAAAACCCTGGCAAAACCCCAAAACAATTGATTGACATCTCCGTAATAAAATACAACCATACCATCCATTCTTCCACTAAATACACTCCATATGAAATAGTAATTCCAAGTTCACAAAGCTCAAACATAATTGAAACGGTTTATAAGAATTTATCGACAACACAAGCGAAGGAACTGAAATATCATAACCGTAACATGAAACATAAGAATATCGCAGAAGGAACCGACGCATATGAAAAGACTAGACGTAGGGTAAAAACGACTCCTAGATACAAGAAAATCAAAATAGAAAAAGTTCATAACAGCACCATCAAAACAATTGACGGTAGACGTGTTCATAAAAATGACATTAAGATTCGAAAAATATGACTAAGTACTAGACTGACATAACGCTATTCTTTCCAGACTTTCAACGTTACTGATACAGACATGGACACTACAGATACAAAGGCTGGACCAACCAATTTTGGTCTTCGATCACGGCCTCAGCAGAATTCAGGTTAGATCATATTACTATATGCACCATTTTAATATAAAATTTTTGAAGTACCACGTAAGCGAGTTGAGAGATAGGTTTGATAGGATTGGAAAAACTCAGTTTTCAGACATAATAACTCAAAAATTTGATGATATAAATTTTTCACTCGAAAACATTGCACACACTAGGAGGCAAAAACGCTGGGATACAGTAGGTATGGCTTGGAAATTCATTGCCGGATCACCCGACGCGGACGACTTAAGGCTAATCAACTCAACTATGAATGATCTCATTGTCAATAATAATAAACAAGTTAAGATTAATCGCGAAATGACGTTACAACTAAAAGAAATAGTTTCAAAGACAAAAGATGCCATTCAATTGTTCGAATCCAAATCCTGCGAATTATACTCTATTAACTTTTTTTTAATCTTGAAGATTTAAACAATAAAGTCGACGATATAGTCAATACTATAATGCTAGCAAAAGTAGGGATTTTGAACGAGAAAATTCTGTCTAGGAACGAAATTGAGATGTTTAGGAACGATTTAGAGAGAGAAAATATTACTGTTCACTCAACATCAGAAGTCGTATCTTACACCCAAGCATCAATCGCCACCAATCGCCAGGAGATCGTACTGCTCATCAAAACACCGAAGCTAGACCCCAGGATTTTCCGCAAAATACAGATTTACCCGACATTCCATGACCAACAACAAATCCACACAACCGAAAGACTCTTCCTAATTCACCCAACGCAGAAATTCATCGTCAAAACAAACTACCATTTACAATATCGAGGACACTAAAATAGCTGACTCTCCGTGCATTCCGAATCTTCTAGATGAGAAACCAGCCATTTGCAACTATACATCAAATCCTATACAACGAGAAATAGTTTCCATCGACAAGCATTATATACTGGTTAATACTGCAACCAACTTCACCCTATCATCCGACTGCGGTACCGAGAGAATTCTCACCGGATCATATTTGATTCAATTCGAAAATTGCACAATACGAATCAACAACATTTCGTATACCAGCAGAACTAGAAACATTTCCGGAGACCCTATTCACCTTCATTTGGATGGAATCACTATTGCCAAAAACAGCGATAGGGTGATGAGCCTATTTTGGCACCATTAGGGAGAGGGTCGCACTAATTTTTGAACAACTTTAAAAGAAGCCATATTATCTATAACCTTTCTCAGAATAAAGTATCAGTGTACTGTTTCTTAAACATCTATATAATGCTTATTTAGCAGAATTGCCTCAATTTCCAGCATAAATGAAAATAAATGTTCCATTCTGTGCATCTATTCCCACCTCAACGATTCAATTATCGCCTCATGGGTGTGCCAATTTCCACCTCATCGAAAAACAATCTAGTTGAAACGCAATGCCTCATATTCCATTTGCGTCGATTCTAACTAGGTATCCAGATCATGGACGCCAACGTGTGATTTGTAAAACGAATCATTCTGCTTTTTTCAGCCGATCAAAACAAACGTAAACATCACGCACATCAATGAAACTCATCAGCTGTTAGTAGAAGAGCGCCCAGAATTGCGCACGCAGAAAAAAAACCATTCGAAGGTTAGCAACTGGAATGACAAGTTTCACATCACACATTGCTTTCTGCCGATTCGAATTGTATGTGCAGATGAAAATAAAATATCTGCAATCA
The DNA here is from genome assembly GCF_030247195.1 of Topomyia yanbarensis. NCBI lineage: Eukaryota > Metazoa > Arthropoda > Insecta > Diptera > Culicidae > Topomyia > Topomyia yanbarensis. Next base: position 148,077,293 of record NC_080670.1, read on the forward strand.
ACAATTAGTTGAATAACTTGAAGTAATCGATTACTTATACCTGAAATTGCATTACATTATATTTATAAGTTCATGTTTTAGTTTGGCCGCACTGGTGATTCTTTTCTGTATGATGGATACAAAAAGTTGGTTTTGATTGTGGTAGTGTATCAGCAAAACATGCCAATAATAGGAACCCCCGTATTTAGTTTTATCCTATTATAACACTAGGCCTATTCTAGTGTTTGACGAGTGATTTTAAAGTGAAATTATCGTAAAAAGGTTCTCCAGCTAAAATAAAGGTATGTATCAGTGCAATGTTTAGTATATTTGTGCTGGAATAACGAGATATGAGGCGGTAAATTCTGGCTCGTAAAAGTTTATTTTGCTAAGCGCCGTTGCATCCAGTTTCGGTTCACTACGTGAGTGAGGTGGATTAGTAGGTATTTCAATAAGGTGATTTTGTTTTAATTAAAAGTTGGATTTAGAGGATAGTTCTAAATACATATGTGCACAACAAATAAAGAATAAAACATGAGCTTATTTTTTCTCACCTGTTTTAGCCAAATCGATAGTGTCATTATCTCATATGCTTGGTTCGAAACCAAGGGGTACGAAATAGGGTCACAATAGGCTCTACTGCCATAATAGGCACATCACCCTATATTAAATCTTAGCATGGAACATCTCCACAAGTTGCAAACAGAAACACGGAAAGATCTGCACCTACTCAGCTTGAAAGACAACAGTTTACATTTTCCACACTGGTCCCTGTTTGGAGGAATGACGATCCTTCCCACCATAATCGGTATTGCTATTCTTCTAAGAGTTTTCTCCCACAGAACAACCAACATCAAGTTAGAGACGATGCCACACACCAACCATCATCCTGGAAGATCGGAACTCGGAAAAGACATTAGATGTCCTAGTACATTTTCATCTACGGATACCATGCCCCTGGAGGTTCATCACTAAGCAAGGGCGAGTTAACGTCGGCGCTACCCAGACTCGGCCGCATTCCAACGACGATACCACTGATGTCAGCAGCACGTGTATGGCAAACCAGCGCCATAAGCACCATCAGCAGATATCGAGGGCAGTCGATGGCACATCGACGACGAGGTGTTGATGCAGCATTTTCATATTTCAATCCAAATCATAAACGAAGTAATAAAGTCAGTCTTGAGTTAGCAGCTAGAGTGTAGAGTCGAGCTTTTTTAAAAAGAAATTCAGACACCTAAAAATTTAACTCGTGCAAATGAATTTTATCTATCACACATATCGACTCACGTTCTTGTTCACTCGCCTGGTTTCATATGTTACAATTTGCTATATACCCTCCCCATCAAAACATAATTTATTGAAGGTCTTTTAACGGTAATCTATTAATTAATCAAGTATCTCACTAGGTGATTGGCATTATTTGGCTGATCCATCTAGTAAAAATAGGCTGGTCTGTCCAGAAAATATATTCAAAAGAAAAGTTCCATATTGAGAGCTGTGATGATGATTTCCAATTAAATTTTCAATAATGTACAAATGAACTTAAGTAAACAATCTTAAGTTTAAGTATTTCTTGATCGATTAGTGGTGGAAAAAATGAAATTATTTGATAAATTACATTGTTATGCAACGTTCGCACTACCAGTTAAAACGGGTTTTTATGCTATCTTGGTGACATTTTTCTTGTTGCTAATTATTAAATCGTGTTATAACTCTGTAGTGTAAACATTGTATTATTAAACCAATTCTGCAGCGTTTTATGTGGTAATAGGACTGACATCATTATATCTTCAGTACAGCGGTTTGTTTCATAATTTAAAACAGATTTATTTTAAAATTTAAATTAGTATACCCAACCGTTCTATTTGTTGTATACTTTAAAACGCAATTAGAACTGTGTTTTAAATACATAGGGTAGGACAGATATTCTGACTGGATAAACTGGGAAAACAATTTTAAGTCCAGTAACGTTTAAGACATGGCTTGAATTTGAATCGAAAAAGAACACCCGCTTAAACTGCTGCTGGGACGGTAAGTACTGTTTTAAAATTTTCCGTTGTGTGCAGTACGAAACAAAAGTGTTTGAAATTAGAAAACAAAAAGTTCTGCTGGGAATGTGATTGTTTCCGATGCAATTACACTCAGATTTTTCACGCAGGGGATACAGGCCGTGTAAATGAAAACCGCGTAAATTTCAAAATCCGCGTAAAAAAACCTGAGTGTACTCTCCTATATAAAATACTACGCTGCTGAACAGTGCAATAACTACAGAAGCACGTTGTCAGATGCCTTACTGATAAAAAACATATAACCGAAACATGAAAACCAATAGGCTCGTTACCCTACGCAGCTACAAAGCGCCGTAAACATGGATAGTTACAACGCACACGCATGCATAAAAATAAATATATATTGTTTTTTTCAAACGCAACACTCTTAAGGTTGCACAGAGAAAGCGCAAATTTCGCAAACGAAAAAAGCAGTTTTTTTTCCACACCGTATGTCAGATCTTCATAAAAATCAATCAGCGTATGTAGAATGTTATTACAGTACTGCTGATTGATTTTTATGAAGATCTGACATACGGTGTGGAAAAAAACTGCTTTTTTCGTTTGCGAATTTTCGCTTTCTCTGTGCAACCTTAAGCAGCACACACCGTATTGAATTAAATCCAAACCACCCCGCCCACCCACTTTGCAAATCATTCTGTGACACTGTGCTGGTACCCGAAAAATCCGCACACGGCCGCCGCTGCCGAAAATGCATAACGTCTACCGCTTAGCGTCCAGACGCTGCAACCATGATCTTACTCGTTCGACATAAGAACAAAAACTGATTCAAGCGGGTACGCGTCACCTCTATTTATAAACTAACCGTATATGGTTTAGTCACTTAGGTGCGAGTGTGTGCAAATGCCAACGTTGCCGAAAATCGATAGCGCTTATTGCGTCGCCCGGAGACGATGTTGCTCGTATGGGATAAGAGCAACAACTGATTTAAACGGACATGCGTTGCTTCTATTTATGACTTTTCGTGTTTCATTGAGCAACTAAGCTGCCCTCTTTTGACGGCTGTGTCTGAGAAATCTGCCTCACGAATGGTAATTTTTCCGTTTTTCGTGAACTTTTTAATTTTACCAATTTCCAAAAGTCTACTTTTATTGGGGAGATATTAAATTATTACCAATATTTAAGTTAGGTGTTTCTGAATCGGTTGGTGTATGAATGATTAAAATCCATCTATTAATATCGGCGTTATAAGCGTGCAAACCTTACATAGTTTCGTTACATGGGAGATAGTTTAGACTTTAGAATGACACCTAGCCCCAGATAGTGGAGTAAGACATTTTTAATGTCAAAACAGCCACGGTAATATTGAACTAAAAAACAGGTGCGAAATCGTCGAAGTCCCAAAAAGTGGATTCTTATAAAAAAAAAAATTTCAAGATAACATAAAATCTCGACGTTTCATGCATTTTAAAGATGTTTGGCATCAAAAATACGAATTCGATTTCTGAAATTACATGGGGTCCCCCCATTGAAAAAAAATTGAGTTTCGGCTTATATGGGAATTTCATATGTGACCGGACGGTTCAGTCTATATTTCTGGAACCACATAAGCGATCCGTGCGAAATTTTACAGACATCTGTGGGGATAATATAGCTATCATTTGGGACTAAGTTTGTGAAAATCGGCCCAACCATTTCCGAGAAACTGATATGAGTTTGCTAGTTTTGAAAGATGGCCGCTTTTCCCGGGCATTTCCGGAACCGTCTATGGTGGTCAATGTAATCAACGAAAGTTTGTTTGGCCGTCGGTGACCTAGAACTGCAAATTTAAGTTGTTTGAGAGACATTTTAGCGAAATTTTTACCATTTTGCTTTCATCGGAGTATCGGTTTGAATCACAATTTGCTATGTGATCGCACGCCACAACCCGTAACTCCGGAACCGGAAATCGGTTTGGGATGAAATTCAATAGCCATTTACGGGGACGCAACATCTTTCATTTGAGACTAAGTTTGGTTGAATCGGTCTAGCCATCTCCAAGAAACCTATGTGACTGCTATTCTGTATTTTGATACTCCCACCGGGGCTTCCAGAACCGATGATGGTTGCCAATGTGACCAAAGAGACTTTGAATGGCTGTTAGTGACCTAGTACCACAAATCGAAGCAGTTGTGGTCACATCTTGGAAATTTTTTCACCATTATACATTCATTGCAGAATTTATTAAATTCGACATTTTCTACGTGATCATACTCATCACCTTGTAATTCCGGAACCGGAAGTCGGATCCATTAGAAATTCAATAGCAGCCTATGGGAACGTTGCACCTTTCATTTGGGACTAAGTTTGTGAAAACCGGTTCAGCCATCTCTGAGAAAAGTGAGCGAGATTGTGTTCGCGTACACACACAGACGCACATACACACACATACATACACACACAGACATTTGCCGAACTCGACGAACTAAATCGAATGATGCGACGAACTAAATCGAATGATGAATGCAAAACCTTTCTATTGAGAAAGGCAAAACCGCGCGCGATATCATCGCCCACTGAGAATGCTCTTTTTCAAATGCATATACACTCAAGTTTTTTTACGCGGTTTTTTTGCGTGGTATTTTTTACGCGGATTTTGAAATTTACGCGGTTTTCATTTACGCGGATTTTGAAATTTACGCGGTTTTTGAAATTAAAGCGGTTTTCATTTACGCGGATTTTGGAATTTACGCGGTATCCATCAACGAGGTTCCCTTTAAAGCGGATTCATAAATTTAAGTGGTCTTCATTTACGCGGATTTTGAAATTTACGCGGTTTTCATTTACGCGGATCTTGAAATTTACGCGGTTTTCATTTATGCGGTTTTCATTTACGCGGATTTTGAAATTTACGCGGTTTGCATTTACGCGGCCTGTATCCCCCGCGTAAAAAACCTGAGTGTATAGCATTCGCCTTGGCAGTACAGTGGGGCTTTGATAAATAGAACTGGCAATGTTGATCCTCTGTAAGCTGCAGCGCATTGTACGATTTTGTCCTCTGGCTGAAAGGGAAAATCATAATTCGAAGGACATTTTATCTTATTTAAATAAATTACGTTTATCCTTTCTATGATGCGTTCCAGGACGTTTGTTATTTGTTGTGAACCTTGAACGACACGTTTTGCTCCACGCGATGGATTCTTTTCTTTTATAATGACGAGTGATCGGATGAAAGCAAAATTTTAGTAATGCATTGATTCAAAATATAACAAAAAACTACCATTTATGATTAAAGCAGTGGCGGTGCTAAGGGGGGGCGAAGGAGGCAACCGCCCCGAGCGGCAAAATCAGGGGGCGGCATTCCCTACTCAACAAATTTCTATTTCATTTTTTAGTAATTGTTCAAGTTTCATTAATCACGATAAAAATCAAGTGCGGAGGAAAAGCTTGAATTTATATTATTTTCGCATCTGTTGACAATTAAAAAGGTAGGAAATCGGGACGACGGATGCGATCGAACAGAACTATATACTTATTGATTAGTCTCAAAAGATTCAACGGAGATGAGTTTCTGAATGTCCTTGTAGTAGTGTGAGTATTAGACAATTTTGACTTTTTTCGAAACACTGTTAAATCAAACGGTAATTGGCTTTATATACAATTTGTCAAATATGAGCTTTTTTCGAAAACTCTAGTTCACTCACAAGAATTTGCAAGTTTGTAGATGAAAATATATGAAAAATGGGCAATCGAAACAATAAATTCAGTACAACATCAACTTGTGCATCCCAAAATCTGCAGATATGTAGCTTAAGTGGTAAGGATCAACATTACCGAAGACTGCAAATTGATACGATTTTGCAGTAAAAAGATATTCTCATGTAAAATTATGTGTTGCCTCTCTTTCTCGCACACGCTTAGAATAGGAAACTTTGAAAAAATTGGTTGGTCTTCAAAGTTGAAAAACTAACTTGAAAACCAACCAATTTTTTCGATAACCTCTAAAAGTCTAAAAAGTGACCGGCTGTGAGAAGCAATCCACTCCGTGATCGGGATGATCTGCGTCGTAGAAAGAATACCTTCGGATTGGTTGAATGGCCTTATATGTCCTATCTTCAAGAAGGACTACAAACTCGAACATAATGTCTTCCGAGACATAAAGATCATCAATGCCGCCTACAAGGTAGTCTCTCGTGTTCTTTTGAGGAGACTGCGTCTGTTGGCTGAATCCTTTGTTGATGAATATCAAAGCGGGTTTCGAGAAGCACGATCGACGACGGACCAAATGCGACAAATTCTGGATATATTCAGGGAAAACAACTTGCGGACAAGACAAAATACATGGTAGCTGGCAGAGAACGTAGCAGTCGTGTTGGGTTTGAGGTGGAAAACGATGGGGTACGGTAAACCAATTTATATATCTTAGAACACTACTGACATATGATAAAGATGTTAGCCGCGAAAGAAATATGCATGTTGCTGCTGCGAATATGGTTTACGTAGTCAGCTAGAGTCCCACAGCCCGAGGATTCAAATCGCTGATACTCCTTGTTGCTCTGTATGGCCATGGATGTTGAAGGAAGCAGGGTATCGAGTGCTCGGCTTGTTTGGGGAAGAATTCTGCGTTCAATACTCGGCAGCACAGTAGAAAATGGAGAATAGCCCAGACAGTACCAAGTATACAACCATGCTGACATTGAAAGGCTGATAAAACACGGCAGACTACAGTGAGCTGGGCTTCTAGTGCCGAAAGACGAAAGAGATACCAATTAAAGTTATGACAACAGAGCAGAGAACCTGGAAGAAGTCGTCAATTTCGAGACAAACCCCGCTCTCGCTGGCTGTGTACAATTGAGGAAGATGCGCATGCGGTGGACGTCTATGGAACTGGCGGTCCAAGATCGAGTAACCTGGAAATCTAAAATACATTCAGATATGATTTGAATTATCCGGTCACTAGGTGACTAGTTTGTTAAGGCAAATTTGATGTTATGATAGATGCACTTGGCCGCCCTTTCACCTAGGGACGTTTGACAAGCAATTACATACAAAGCTGAGGCACGAGCTGGACGCTGGCGAACACTGGGAAGTATTCACCATTCGGCGACCTTGTTATTAGTATAATAAATAATTACAAAGTGCCGCAAAATAAAAAATGTACTTTTCAAGTGATCCAAAAAAGGTTGCAGGTCTGGTTAAATACAATACAAACCCACGATCTCTAAATTAGAAACTTGCTCGCATAAACTTTTAAGGGGACGGTTTCATATAAAATTTTCAAAAAATCGAATTAATGGTAAAAAATTGTACTCTTTTGAAAATTCATCATAAAAGAGGCGGCAAATTTAATTTTTGGCCCCTGGCGGCAAATCATCTCGCGCCGCCACTGGATTAAAGTATGCAGATGTTCGTGGTTTTGCAGTACAGGTATACCTCGATAGTACGTACCATCGATAGTACGTACATTTTACTTCGATAGTACGTACACCTTCCATCAATTTTTTTCCTTTGATTTTGTAAGCTTCAACGAAGTAGGACAACTTTTATGGAAATTCTATGGGTTTATGCATACTTTAGAGAAGTAGTTCTATAAAGTCCAGTAAAGTATTGCAAACTTTAAGTCAGTCATAAATTCATTCTGGAAATCAAACAAGTACAAACAAATCTGCAAGCTTTAGGGACGCCCCACAAGTTCCAGGAATGTCTTTTATATTTTGGGAGACTGCTGACTTACAAGGTGATCTTTAAGTCTTCAGATAATTTGTACGATACTCATTAGTTATAGTTTGGTTTTGTTAAAATTCAGAGTATCTCAATGAACTTTAACGATGATCTTCGAAGGTCATCTGGAATTGAAGTAATACTTCAAACTTTCTATACTAACAATTTCTATACAAAACGGAGTGTTCACGATTTTCACACATATTTTACCAACCTCGGGAAATTCTGCGACCTGAACATTTAGAAATATTACAGTTTTACTAGGTTTTGTTAACGGATATCGGTGGTTCAGTCAAGCTGCTTCAAGGAAATCCTACGATATTAAGTAGTCTTAAGAAGCTCTGGAAAATTTGTGAAGTTTCAAGAATATTCTAAGGATTTATGAAGAATCTTTTAAACATCAGGGGGCGTCTGTAAATTTTATAAAATTCTATCAAAAAAATGCCAAGTGCATTTCATGAAACTCACAATTAATTTCAACGAAGTATTTCGAGAAGACTTACAAAATTAGAAAAGAGACGAATATCAAAAAGCATCTCCAAGCTTTAGGTACGGCCTGTCCCAAGTCTTACTAACTTTAAGGAAAATTGCAAAAATTCGAGACATTTTTCGAATATCAAAGAAGATTTTAGGCAATTTTGAAGGTTAATATCTAGAGCGGTGATAAAACGATTTTTGATGAACGATCTGCAAACATTATGTACATAAAATTTGAGTGCTGAGTCCCATACATTCTAGGAGATACAATGTTTAGTATGGAATAGGCGAGATTCGCAAGACTAGCGACTTTGATGGAGGCTGCTGGTAGTAGCTGGTTCACAATAAGTATTTTCTCAACACTTCGTTTGGGGACCTTGTGAGCGTATGTATCCACCATATTGGTGTGGTTCAAGAAATATTTCCTAGCTCAGTAAAACCTATCTTGTGTAGTCAAAAACTGTGGTTATTATACCTTTTAGTTTATATGCCGACATTGTTTTAATGTAAAATCATATCTCTTTTGCAAATATATTTAAATATCCGTTTTCGGGGTTTTTAAAGTTCATTAACGACCAAAAACAGAAAGGAATAAAAACCAATCTGTAATCCTGTTTTTACCATTTTTTTGTTAACCATTTTTTGTTAACGACCTATTGAGTCAATTTGTCAACAGTTGTTACGGCATTTAATTAGCAAGGGACTGGAAGGTGAAGTATATTTATCAATATTTAGAGCCATAGTACTCAAGGGAGAGCAAGGAGTTGAAGGGAGAAAATTTAGAAAAGCGTGGAAGGATCATATATGCAAGCTTAGAGCTCACCGGCGACTTAACTTTTTGTCTGCTACCGTAGGAGTCAGGGTCTTTTGGCATTAGGAATGCGAATCACCTGAGTCAACGGCATGTCCGGACAAGCGTAAAGTAACTTGTTATTTCATGCTGTCGGAACCGACTTCGGTGATGATTTTCTGAAACGCATCTGATGGAGCAATTCACTTTAGTTTTGGGATCTGAAAATTGCTCACTGATGTTATGTTATTTTACTAAGATATAATATTCAGACTATGATTTCCGCGAAATCCTCGTTTTCATCGTTATCATGTGGACCTTTCAGATTCGCTGCTTCTTCTATATTTGGATTATCGTTTCGACTTTTAACTCGACGGACTTGCTTGTGGTGTTCTTTTTTATCAGATATTCAATGCGTGGTTGCTTTCCAAAAGGTTTTCCTTCACCTCGAGCATCTCCCTGTAAACAAGTGGAACAGTTAGTATATTTATGAAACACCGATTTGTTTTAAAATATACCTATGAAAAAGCAGCATCTTTGCACTTTACCGAACTATATTTTTGTACAAGCAATATAGCCACGATATTCTCGTAATGGACATGAGGATGACTGTAGTGGAAACGAATTAATGCAACCCTGAGAAAAGATTGTAGATAATAATAAGTAGCAATAGTCGATTTAAATGCAAAATTTTTCAGGAATTTTCAATCAAGCTTTTCCTAAACCAGAATGCTATTCGTAGCTTCTTTCTGTAATATTAAAATTTAAAGACAATTTTTACCATTTCTGTGAAGAAATTATTAAACTAAGCCTAATCGCATACACCTACCGGTCAAAAGTTCACCCTACAATGTTAAACTAATATTTCTTCATTTATTGTTCTTAATTACCATTATTTATAATTATTTTTCGATTCATTTCTCTACGATAGATACATAAAATATGAAGTTTTTTTCACTTTTCAATAATGAGATGATAATCTTCGAATTAGGTCAATTTGAATAGATTTTTTTTGTTCGACATTTGGGATTTTCAATATAAAAATCTTTCTACTTACCTTTTAATAAAGAAAAATATAAAAAAATAATTTGGAATATAATTCTTGGAGTGAGCTCTCGCAGCATTAAGATGTTACGCGTATTATGTACTCGACGAATCGAAAGAATGCAACCTGTCGTAACAAGTTTGTTTGTGATCTACGCGTCACCTAAAGGCGTCAAACTCCCTCCTACACTTTGACCAGTAGCGTGTAGCAACATGCTACAGTCAAGACGCACGTACATGACAAAGTTTACTGAGAAACTTACTCAATTATGTAAAATTCAAAAAAAAACAAGTGAACTTAAACTTTTGACCGGTAGTGTATATCCTTTAAATGAGGCATGGGTAATGTTTTACACGCAAACGAAAAACTACCTAAAATTGAGTTCTTTTGACTCAATCTCGGGATATCGTGGAGAAAGGTAAAATTAGGTAAACCGTGTTGAAGGTAGTTTCCATTTGACCACGGCAAAAATTACAACTCATTGATAGGTTTTTTATACTCAAATTTAAGTTGAAATTACCTAATTTTGAGTATACACCAAACAACTCAAAAGTACCTTCCACGGAAGACATCGACTGAGTCGAATCTCTCTTTTTGTTTTTGACAACACTAATAAGTGCGAAAGCGACGCGCAACTCAAAAGTAAGTTCGAAGAACTTATTCTGTAGGTTGTTTTATTTAACCGTGTACTTTTCTCGATAAGTCTACTCAATAAGGTGTTTTTGTCTACACACTATTCGTCTCTCTACCTATACTCTCTGCATAGCTCAGCTTCCCGTCGCCACTCTGTTGACAGCCTTACTCTGATAAATAAACGTCATAATATTTTGTCCAGGGCAAACAAATAGTTCGCATTTTGAACTGTTTTTAAAGTGAAGTAGCTATGTTGGTTATAAGATTTCCTAATAATGAAGGTTTTTATAGTTTAACTTGTTGAGAGTTATCGTTGGATTTATTAACTATTGATAGTTATTATTAAATTTTTCTCAGTACATTGTTCACTGTGAATGACTATGATACTATCCGAATCGAGTAATCAGATAGTCGGTACAGCAGTGATTGCCCTAATAAGCTTGCTGTCCAAGGAACTTCTCTTTCAATAGTTCTATTATACGTTGTCCTTCCGATGAAGCTTGAAATATTAAGTCAATGTCAAATTCCTGAAATTAACTATCAGCAATAAATGGAATAAGTAGTGACACGCAGTTATATTTACCCTTTCCAATGAGATTTCTTGTGTTTCGTTGTCTTGGCAAATTTGTTCCTGTGTGGTATTGTTATCACCTGAGTGCCACTTACTAGTGCTTGCAGCATTGTTACTCTCAATAATTTCTCGTTGCCCTTTCTGATTTTTTTTCGTTGTCCGGTACTTGATTGCAATCGCGTGAAATCTCCGTCGTCGAGTGAAATGAATTTACTGATTTGAAAGGTAACGTGAAATGGTTGAAATTAATATATAAGTAAATTATAACAATTATTTTTAGAAATCGGCGTTGTAAATCCATCTGGATACAAAATTTGTTGCGCGTACTTTTTCCAGAAGGCAAACGTGGTATGGCAATGGAAATATCCAAAATTTGCCAAACGCAATTCTGCAGCACTTTCCAACTGATAGGCTTGAAGAGTTTCTTCGTAATCTACTATTTACCATATTTCAATTAAAAATCGGGGCGATTCCTCGATAACTAGTCACGGTGTCTTTGTCGAACAACTTTATTCAAAAAAATTCGGCATCTGTAAAACTTCGGGATATGAAAGAATGGACTTTTCCCTTTCATTTGAAAGTAAAATTAAAATATTCTGTCGGGGGGTCTAGAACAACTTTTTATTTTAAAGTTTTTTGATTGAAAACTTAAGTTTTTTAATGAAATTAATTCGCATTTTTTGCCACTAATTGGTACTATAGACTTTCAAAAATACTAAAAGTGAGAATCTGATGAACAATCCTATTGTCTACAACTTCGTAGAATGCTATAAATTGATATAAAATCACCCGAGAAAGTTATTACAATTTTACCAGCTTTAGGTGTGCGCGGGGCCTATGGATTAACAAGGACTTACAAAAAAATGTTGGGTTTAAATGAACAGTAAATTCAGATAAATTTCAATGTATACAAAGTCCCATTCTGAGCAGAAAAAAATATATTTTTAGATTTCTCCGGGTCTTGGGCGAAAATGACACTTATTTGAATGAACTAAAGTAGACAGTTCGAGTCATTGTAATAAACGACGGTTTTAATTGCAATTTTGGGTTGAGAATCCTGTTTGTCTTTATCAACATTAAAAGAAAGATGATTGAAAAAGAAAAAAAGCTCTTCGAGTTTTGTATCCATGTTTGTTATCTTTTGGGTAGATTCATCAGAATTTATAGATGCAGATTTTTGCTTGTCCTCAAATTTAATTTCCAAATCGAGCACACTTCACATAATCTTAGAAAAAAGAATAAAACCATGTTCCATAATTTCCTTTAAGAAAAAATTACTTGCTGTACACGGATCACAACAGAAAACGAACAAGAAAATTTCAGGCTGTACCTTACATTCAAGTAATACAAGTCTGTTTATTGAAGATTTCCCTCATAATATGGGATAAGAGCAAAGACAACATATCAAGAAGACAGAGTTGCCAGTTCAGTTCAGAATCTGGAGACATTAACCGCAACACGTCTTTCAGGTAAAGGTGATTCTTTCTATATCTACTTTTATATTGAGATCGCTATCTTCGTACAATAGACAAAACCTTTATTTCTCATTTGCTATTGCGATTTCTGTTCAATGTACAGCGATTTCCAAAAGTTAACAAACTTGAACATAAATCTCATCGAATGATTTTTCTATCCTTCATGAAACTGTCAATCAGGATTCTCACTCGAAATCAAATCAAATGACAATATCTATTCGAGTTTGGCAAAATATAAAGTTAAAATTTAGGCCAAATATATCCCACAAGATGCTAACGAGCAAAAAGGTGGATTCAAGGTTACATCAAGCATACTCCAGAATGAGTGAAGTAAAAAAAGAAGAAACAAATACAGTGGAGACCCGATTTTATCAGCCCCCATTTCATCTACCTCCGATTTTATCAGCTTTCTGACCCGGTTTTATTAGCTACAGTTGGTAGTTTAATGGGTTCTAGCAGACGAACCAAGTTGAATTCGAGTAAATCCTTTCTCAGGCATATATTTCTTATCTTAGAGATCTGAAAAATTCGCAAATAAAAATATTTTTTTTTTTTATTTTGCGCTGTCAGACCTCTTTAAGGGGAACTTAAAGTAAATAATCAGAAAAGGTTGCAAGGCTACATCTAAGGAACAAGGAAGAATATTCTAAGAGCTTCGGTTTATTTAAAAGACAGAAAAATATATGTCCCGATTTTATCAATGTCCCTGTTTCATCAGATTAAAATTCGCCAAGGGGCTGATAAAACGGGTCTTTACTGTATATCTGTGAAAGAAAAAAAATTGTTTCATTTTGCTGCATTGCCCAGCATCTTTCAAAAGAGTCTTAATTTCGTTCAAATTTTTATCTACTCTTCTCTATATCTCCATGCTCCTAAAATATCATTGATGCGCATAAAATGGTGGAATCTGGAATTATGTTTTTCACGCTTAAAGGTGGGACTTTGCTAGCATTCAGGTTCTTCTGAGCACACTGTTAAAATAAGGCAATCCATTTTTTTACAAATAAAAATGTTTTTGGAACAAAGCTTCTTAACCAATAGGCCCGGTGCGAATCTAGCAACTTTGATAAAAATTTAATATCTTTCTCTGGCGATTTTAGATCGCGATGTAGTTTTTAACAAAGTTGTATTGTTCATCAGATTCTCACTTTTGGTAATATTAGTATGTCTAAAGTACTACCTAGGGGCAAAAATGTGAACCAGGTTCATTGAAAAACTTAAGTTTTCAATCAAAAAAACTTAAAAATAAAAAGTTGTTCTGGAGCCCCCGATAGAATATTTTAATTTTACTTTTAAATGAAAGGGAAAAGCGCATTCTATCACATGCTGAAGTTTTAGCGATGCCGATTTTTTTCGAATAAAATTGTTCTACCAAACACACCGTGGTAGTGTTTTCCATTTTGGACTTAGCGTCAGCCCGATGCATTTGTTAAGTGCCGTGGTTCTGATGAGACGAAGTCGAAACGCAAACAACTGGACTACTGTTTGTTTTGCTTTTCTCATATAAAGAAAGGCTATGCAAACACTAAAAAAATTGACTCTATACCATACGATTCAGTTCGTCGAGATCGGCAAATGTCTGTGTGTATGTATGTGTGTGTCATCTAAACTCACAATTTTCTCAGAGATGGCTGAACCGATTTTAACATACTTAGTTTCATCTGAAAGGTATAACGCTCCCATAAGCTGCTATTGAATTTTTAGTTGATCCCACTTCCGGTTCCGGAGTTACGGGTTGAAGAGTGCGGTCACACAGCAAATTCCCCTATAAACTGGTACAACCATGATGTCCAAATGATGTAAAACATATTAAAATAAGTTCAACATTATTCTAGTTTGCGGGTCTGGATCACTAATGATAAATCAAAGCAGCTTTGACCACATTGGCCACCTATAACGGTTCATGATGCCTCCGGGGAACTCGCCAAGTTCCTAAGCAAATATCACACCTATTACCCAGCAAATTCTCTACCGATTTTTCCATACTTGATTTCAAACGAAAGATACAGTAATGTCATTGAGGACACATATAAGTCACATCGGTTTTTCGGTGATAACTGAACCGATGTTTTCAAACAAAGTCTCAAATGAAAGGCAACATTTGCAGTTGAGTATTGTGTCACCCAAACCCATTCTACCAACATTTCAAAATATAATCACATGAAGATAACATTGAACTCATGTTGATGAAGTTAATTAAATATTAGCCCGAGGCTAGTTGGTGGTTGGGGTAAATTGGCGGAATCCCTTTGTCTTCGTTTCTATTAGACATATAGCGCTGCCTCTCATTGTGTACCTTAAGTTATGTGAAACCCATTATCCAATGTGTTTTTGTTAAAAAACATTTTGTTTTGTAAAAGTTGTGGGCAATATTGTGTTTTTGAGCAGACCAAGTATTTTTTTTAAATTTTAAACACTTTGTGTTATTTAAGGTGATTTTAAATCTATTTCCCAATTGATTTCATTTTTCGAGAGCGCGTAAAAAGAGCTTTCAGTATCCGTAAAGATATTAAATCTATCCACGAATTAAATTTATTTTTTAAATAGTTTTTTGTAAAATATGCGGTTGGAGTAAGTGGGCGGTTACGCACGCGGGGCAAGTTGGCGCTACTATTCACAGTACAAATAAAGTCATCAAATATTTTTATTTTTGGAATTCACTCCAAAGTAAAACTTTGTGTATCGCCGGTGCCGGGGTAAATTGGCAGGATTTCCGCGTCACACATTTTTGCCTATAAAAACAAAGACAATGCAACAAACACTGTGGTAAAATTCAGGGATGTTGGCCACAGCCGCATGTTCTAATTTGCAAGATCTATCTACATCAAAGCGGTAAAAATGGAAACTGAAAACATCGCATATTCGCCCCGGTCTCCCCTATACCTTTTTGTTTAAAGTGAGTCTGCGTCTACTTTCGTGGTAGTCGTGCGATACGTGCTAAGTGAAATAAGAATGTAATAGACATTTCCACAATTCTATTGAACAAAACCAGCTAATGAATAATAGTTTGGATAAATGAGAAAGGCGCAATTGCACCACTAGGGGGATTAAAACAGGTTTTTTATTACACGGTAAAAAATCATCACGTTAATGTAAAATGATTTGCAGTTGAATTCGTACTACTTGTCAAGCATTGCAATGTGAAGTGCAAATCTATTGGAAGAAACCATATGAAACAATGATCGAATCAAGAGAAAATCACTTCAATTACAATAGATTTGTACATCACTGTTGATGTGCAGTGTATTGAACTCTTTGTTGTTTTTCATAAGTATGTCAACAAATTATCACATTCCATTTAAATGAAGCACGAAGGAATCAATAGAAAATCACTTCAAATATTGTTGGCTTGCACATCACATCTGATGTGCAGTACATTGAAATCTGAATGATTTCCATATGTAACTTTCCGAATTATCACGTTCAATGTAAAGAGCTTATCTTGGTATTTAATTTTAGTTTAACAAATTAGCTTAAAATATTCATTTATATTTATTTTTTACATGTTAATTTAATATCTGTACAGACGATATTCACAAACTTCACTCATTGGGTTTTCGTGCGATGTGCCAAATGTCAGCTTTCGATTGTCTCGGTCAACTCCATAGTTGTCGCCGTTGCGGAAGGAAACCCTTTTTCGGTTGACCTGAAAACAAATAAAATAGTATCAAAATTGATAAGTTTTGATATTGACAAAAGCTTCATAATACTCACGATCTATAGAAGTCGAATAATATAGGAAGGAAATGGATTGCGACTATCTTCCTCCGAATGCAGTCTTTTTGTTGTCGGTTTGGCATCTTTATACTTTTAAGCCCATGCGTTTTTTGACATTTGTAACCAAGGAAAAAGCAATTATAATTCAATAGATGTGAACAGTGGTGCTAATTCAACAGATTTAATTTTTATTTTAAAGGTAATTTCTATTGAACAATTATCAAAGAGAGATCACTTTGATGTAAATTGTAAATCACTATAAAATCAAAGTTAAATCACTTCAATTGGTAGTGCGCCATAACGATCTGACTGAAATGCAAGAGCCTTTAAATTAGACGTGACCATTTTTTATCGTGTATGTTTTCAGTCTGAGGGCTGACTCAAATGACAGTCATTTGAAACGCTTCATTGCGCCATTTTGTATATCCTCGCATTCAGTTAAGATGGAATTTCCAGCCCCGTGAAAACTGTTTGTTGCCTGAAGCTACCACTAAATGCCAGTAGCGCTAGCTACGTTTCAAATGTTCAAGGTCTGTTCACATGAACTGTATAACACTGTTTAAAAGTTCGATTCAAAACAAGTAATTAATAACAATATATGAGAAATCACGCTTTCTCTTGCATCGCTTCTTCTCCACAAAATCCGAACGCTTTTATCACCTGAGTACCAGTTAAGCACATCGAAATGTAGTTTGTTTGCATTCGATAAGTTTCAGGTCGAGTTAACTACATTGGCTCGTAGCCATATGAACGTTGCTTAAAGCGCTGTCATTTTTGACAACTAACCGATCCAGAAAGCCAGCTTATGTTGGCTTCACTCATTTTTCAAAGAAACGTCAAAACATACACCCTCTTGGGAATTTCGCATCGTCGAATTATAACAGCATATTGGAAATCGCGAGCCAACTAGAGCTACCAGTGCGAATTGCGTTTCCAATAAGTTGTTAGTAATTATAAACAAAGCATATAAACATGAGCATGTTTTTACTGAAACGAATTCTATTTTTGCTGATGACAATATACCAGCAGAAAAGTTTTTTGACATGGAGTGTCCTCCCTCATAAACATTATGTCAACATTTTGTAGTTATTCAGGTATGTGCATCACACAACCAAAGACTTTTTCAATACGTGTCAACCTCGGATCTGTTCGTATGTAGGATAATTCGGTCGATTTTTATGATAGTATTAGTATCTAGACAAACCAATCGGAATTCTGGCGGGTTTCTGCCCGAATTCATGCTGGAACTCAATATTGGCAGAAACACGCCGGAATTAGGGATTTTTTTACTCGGTAGGTTGAATAATGAAATAAAACTTTACGGCACAGTTCCCGATCCGTACCAGTTTTCGAATCTGGACCAGTTCCCAAATCCAGACCTCCCGGAATCGGATCAGTTCCCGGATTCGGACCAGCTCCGGGATCTGGACCAGTACCCGGATCAGGACCAGTCCCTGGATCTAGCGCATCCCCTTTCCCCTTACTAGATCCGGACCTGAACCAGGCCTAGACTTGGGGCTTAGATCCAGACAAGACAAGTGTCTGGATCCAGACCCTCGGTTCGGATACGTGGATCCAAACCGTAGGTCTTGCTTCCTGTACATGACGGGAAGAACTATTCATGTTTTGTTCAGTCGCCACCTTGCTGTTGACGTCCGTGATAGAAAAAAAAAATTCAATTTAATGCCGACCGAAATACCTCACCACTATTCCGAGTCGGTTTTTTCTAACTGTGCTTCGAAGCTAGCCGATCTTCAAACACGGAAGTATCGTGTATAGAAAACTCGTCTTTATCCACATTGTGGTGGCTTCGTTTGATGTGCAATACAACGACAAGCGAAGTGCTAGGGTAGCTAGGACGAACACCTTAAGGTTAAATAGCAAATTCGACTCATCCAAAGATGCATTGCTCGCAAATTCCATGTAAACCGTGATTCTAGGTCATGTTGCATCAATATAAGAACTTATACTAATAATACTTCAAACAGAAATATATTTAAAATGGCTATGACAAGGAGGCCCAAAATCGTCGTTTCAAAAGTGGTATGGGAAAGATGGACACCTAGGGTGGGTAAGATAGACATGCAGCATCGGTAAAGATGGACATAGGATAAGGGCAGTGTGCAACGCTTCTTGACCAATAAATTTTGTTTTCTGTCTGTACATCACAATGTTTCGATAACGAAAGATAGCCCAAGGGTATGCAATTTGACGACATTCTGCTTTGTATTGGCGTAAGAAATATGTCCCTTTCACTACCCTACTGTGTCCGTCGTATCCAACGTGATACAAATTTTAAAAAAATATGTTCATTTTCAGAATGATTATGTAAAGTTTCTGTATTTTTCGCCAATCAGGTGTTAAATACCCAGTACCTCTTAGAAAAACTTCCCGAAATCAATGATTTTCAGGTTTTAATCGTTATTTTCTATTATTAAAATATTCTACTATTTTAAATATTATTAAAATATTCTAGCCCTCGAAAAAAAATTGTTTTGCTCCTACATCTGATATTTTCCATACTTCATTATTGCAATATCTTTCAGAAGCATTTGAAATCATTTAGAAATGTTACCGTATCATTACAGTTATATTTAATTTTGCAGTTTGTGACAAACGCAAGGTGTTCGTCTTACTCACAGTATCCGTATTAGCCGATTTTCCCCTACACACTTGCAAACTATCCGACGCGTTGATATTTATTGTATAAGAATAATTCAATTATTGATGAAACATAAGTGCGACGCAGAGGGGATTTGTCTGTGTTGGCTTGGAGATTTTTTTGTTAGGACCGTTTTAGTATTAAACGTCTTATTATTATAGCATTTTTTTCTTATCTTCGAAAAGGTATTACGGTCGAGTTTTGGGTGTAGTGATTAATTGCCTTATCCTTCAGTTACCGTGGAAATAAATGCATGATGCATTTTGTGTAATTCTGTAATTCGACATTCGTTAGAGTAATTTTATTATTCCGTCAGAATCCTTAAACCATCTAATGTGATGATTTCACAGAGTTCTTTTTTGCTGTCTTTCGATAAAATGTACCGATCGGCATTTCCTATGATCGATGAATCAACTTTCATGGCGCTTAAAAGATTTTGCAACTCATTCTGTCTTAAGAAGCCGCCAGGAACCACTCTAACGGTGCTCCCTGTTGCATTTTCTCAATGTCGCAAGAAATCAATGGCCTGTTAATGAAAAATTAACACATACTAGTTAAAATACCATTTACACGATCTGTCAGCCTTGCTCGTATGAATCTCGCGCACACACAATATCAACTGCACTGGAAGTGTGGACGTTCGAAACGTATGAATGCGCATACGAGAAATGCATTGAATCTTACTTAAAACAGAACTCGCAGATTTTCGAATATACTTGTATGTCTAATACCATTTGCTAAGCGATGATATGAATCACATTTTTAAAACCTTACGGTTTTTATTTGAGGCGACACCAACTCTAACACCAACCGCTGTAAAAAGGTATGAACGGACGGCTAAAATCTGAAGTACCTACATTTTCAGCTTTTCTATTGTACCATCATCAGCTCCTCCAGAGAGTAGAAATTTAGGTGGTTTGTCATGTCAGACATACAGAAAATTGAAATACGCTGCAAGAAATCGCGAACAGAGTAAGTTACGTCAGCAGCAGAAACTACAAAAAGAAGTACCGTTGAAGTGGGTCATCGCTCATTATGGGCTTGTCGATGGCTGCAACTGAACCAACGGTCATGGAATTGATACGAATTAACTGGATAATAAGTGCAGAATGTCGTTTGAAGAATTCGACAACTCTTCGTTTTGATGCTGTGGCACATTTTGAGGGATATTTTGCGGAGTATTTGTTTTTGCGCAAATTCTCTGATTCTCAAAGACGATTTTGTGCAATATTTAATGCAATAAGTGAACTATATAATCCATACCAGCCAGAAGCAGCTTGAAAATGAACAAAAAATATGTAGAGGAGATCGTTGCAGGCGATGTTGAAGATTGAATTTGAAAGTCATTTTTCACAAATAAATTTTCGTAATTTCCACTTTCCGCCCTTTTTTATGATTCTACAACACACAAATACCACATTTTTGAAAGAAAAAACATTTTTCCGCTTACAGCGAAAAAAGTAGCCAAAGTAAACAATTACCAAATTAATTTCTTTATTTAATTGCGCATTTTATGCAAAATTCCCAAGCGGGAAAAATTTGGACAAGACCAATTTTTTGTGCATGAGGGCACATACCTTACATAAAGTATAGTTTTTTTTTTTTTTTTTTTTTTTTAGTGTTTCGGATTCTCCTCGTCAGTAACTAGCACCATCTGGGTGTCCAGTTAGACTATGTATCTGAACTATTACCCAAATTAGCACTAGTTAGACACTAAATTCCAAAAAGTCACACGTCTTGCGTGAACACTAAACCACTGGCTTATACCGAGTGATGTCTCGATAGTAAGCACAGAGGTTCTGTTTGCCGACGAGGAATATGAACCGAAACTGTCTTTTGGTATAAGTACCAAACGCCTGGAATTATGCAAAATTCCCAAGCGGGAAAAATTTGGACAAGACCAATTTTTTGTGCATGAGGGCACATACATATGCGCATTTTAGTTTTTTAGACAAACTTTCGAAGAAGCTGCTAGTAACGGGCCGTTAACTGCTAATGGTGAGGAGAGTTACATATATGAATCATTACTTGCCATTGACTGTTTGGCAGTAAACTTTTCACTTGATTTACATTTAAAATGTAATTTAACCCGTAAGGAAGGATGTCATGGACGTACAGAATGCTGCAACAACTATAAATACTTATCTCCAAAATAAAATCAAAACATCAGTGCTGTAAAACAGGGTATCTTTGATCATCGGAGTAAGTTTGATCAAATGAGACTTTTTTCAGTAATGTAAGACAAGATGATTCCCTCTAACAAAATTATCGAAACAAAATACAAACCATATTCTAAACATGTTCAGCATTTACCGGAAACGATTATTTGAACACAAATTAAATTATTTTTGTCCAATAATTTATTTAAAAAATCGGACATTTTTATTGCTAACTATTTAAGCTCGACTGTTTTCCCAAAAAAGTTGAATAAAAGTCACAATATCGAGCCATAAAATCGCCTGCAGATATGCAAATTACACAACATTGGGAGAATTATTTCTTATTTCAATACACATATTTTGCTGATCAAAGTTACCCCGAAAACAACGCATGAAAATTTACAACAAATTTATTTTATTTGTATAGTAAAACGAATATAATTACCAAATAATTTGGGCGTTTCCAATCTATGGGTACCAGTACTTGTTTTAAAAATGCAAATAGTTACGTCTACCAGATTTGAAGAAATTTATTCTAAAAGTTGCAGAAAAATTGATCAATGTTCCCCTGTTTTACGGTACCGCTTTTGGCATCGGCAAACCCAGATGAACAATTCTATACAAAACTTTCGTGAACAAGAAATCGACCCTGTTTGATTTTATAGGAACTGAGCATAAACTGTTTATGTACATTGAGGCATTATAAAAATTATATTATATATGCAATAAAAATTGGACTAAACCGTTATGCGCGTTAAGGGCACAAGACCTAATTTTAATTAAGTTTTGTTTTTTTGTGTGTTTCGAATTTATCTCGTCAGTAACTAGCACCATCTGGGAGTCTAGTTAGACGATGTATCCAAACTAGTACCCAAATTAGCACTAGTTATTATAACTAGTGCTAATTTGGGTACTAGTTTGGATACATCGTCTAACTAGACACCCAGATGGTGCTAGTTACTGACGAGATGAATTCGAAACACAAAAAAAAAAACAAAACATATATTATATATATTATATAAATATATATTATATAATATTATATTATATTATTAAGAAAGGGGAGTAATTCAGATTAGAGATGGGCAAACTGATTCAGTTTGATGAGTGAACCGTATTCGATTCACTCACTAAAATGAATCGATTCTTTTGATCGATTCAGTGAAGATAAATTGATTTGAGATAAAACGAGAAAAAATCCAGGGCTCTGAGAAACGCTTTCGTGTTACACATATTTGAAGTTATTTTCTATCATAGTTCCATTTTTAATAATGGACTCAATTCATTTTATTTTTCTCTATTAGATAAAATATTGATATTGAAGGTTACGTATAGGCGATTTAACATAATTTCAAAAAGAGTAGGGTAAAATAATTTTCTTTCCTTCCATCAAACAGTTGCATCACATGTAACTGTGAGAAGAGGTTCTGCTGTTACGCGACAATCTCAAATTTAACGGTTGCACCGTTGGATTTGGCGAGACTTCCCTTTTAGACGGGATGTTGTTAAAATCTTTTCAAATGCTCCATCTAGCAGTAGCTGTGGTTATTTGGAAACCAGGAGGACTTTGCTTCACCTTTGGTTTATTGAAGCACACATTTTACCCTTATGTTGGACATAACAGCTGTTTTGTTGATGTTTTATTCCGTGTAAACAAACAATGCTCAATTGTCATTCATTTTGTTTCATTTGTTCTAAAGACTCATAATCATGGCAAACTGTCAAATCGACTCATTCGGTTCTTGTTGGATCTCATTGGGCTCATAATAATTAGTCACTTTTTAGCGAATCGCAGTTCTTTAAAAAAGAAGCGCGGTTCCATTTATTCTTTGTGAAGAGTCGATGCTTTTGATCGATTCGTTATTCATTCGCCCATCTCTAATGCAGACTCCCTCGATTTCTCATAAAATCGTAAAACTTTCTGACTGTCGTACATATTCGTGGAAGCGCCATTCTGAAACATTACTTTTGACAGATGAACCTTATTCTGCAGTTTTTTTTAGAAAGGATACAACGTGTTTCATTTTTCCCATCCTCAAAACAAAAATCATTATAATGGAAAACCGTAATTAAAATAAAAACCAAAAGTGAAAAAATAACAGGTAAGTGGCTTGGAAAACTTGAGGCTCATGGAATGATTTTTGTTTGGGTGAAAACACAGATATTTTCAATATGCTCACCACTTTTGTGCGAAATGAGCGTACTTGGCTATTCGGACCCCCTATTCCATCAACTACCGTTCAGCTGCTTGCGGCTGCGCACATGATTGTACACACCACAGCAAAGAAAAAACATGATGTGCCAAATGACAGCTGTGACAATTCATTTTTTTTCATCTTCTGTAGTTTCTCCAATAATGATTGCATATTGTACACACAATTCCATTGTAAATGAAACTATTAAAAATTGACGGTCTGAATTGCCCCGTAGGGAGGTGCGAATTACTCCTACATTGTAAAAGGATGAAAAACGTACAGTTTTGCTAATCGTCGCCCAGCGCTGCCAAAAAGCGATGCAAATTAATTTTAATGGTTCCCAAATCTAGCTGAGGCTTTAAACTACCAATTACCAACCTTTGACCGATAAATTCTTTCACATTTATCCACCTAAAAGGGCGCTTTGCTTAGGTAGGTCCGATTTGCCCGGGTTACTCTATGTATAAGAATTTTATATAAATTATGTATTTAAATAAATCAAAATCTCTCAAAATCTTAGTTTCACTTAGCTCTTTCGGTGATTATCTCGGGGCGACCTAAATATAATGAACAAGCTCCTTGATTATTCATCGATTGAACAGATTTGCTAACTAAAAGTGTACTACAGAAAGTTGTCTTTTGAACAACCTTCAATTAACTTTTTTATGACATATACGCAAGTGGTAAGGAAAGTAGTTCGGGTAGCATACATATAGAGGAGCCGGTGTCCGGCCATTAGGCCGCAGGTCATTCGACCGAAGGTCATTAAGCCGAATGGACATTAGACCAAATGGTCATTAGGCCGAATGGTCATTAGGCCGAATGGTCATTAGGCCGAATGATCATTAGGCCGAATGGTCATTGGGCCGAATGGTCATTAGGCCGAATGGTCATTAGGCCGAATGGTCATTAGGCCGAATGGTCATTAGGCCGAATGGTCATTAGGCCGAATGGTCATTAGGCCGAATGGTCATTAGGCCGAATGGTCATTAGGCCGAATGGTCATTAGGCCGAATGGTCATTAGGCCGAATGGTCATTAGGCCGAATGGTCATTAGGCCGAATGGTCATTAGGCCGAATGGTCATTAGGCCGAATGGTCATTAGGCCGAATGGTCATTAGGCCGAATGGTCATTAGGCCGAATGGTCATTAGGCCGAATGGTCATTAGGCCGAATGGTCATTAGGCCGAATGGTCATTAGGCCGAATGGTCATTAGGCCGAATGGTCATTAGGCCGAATGGTCATTAGGCCGAATGGTCATTAGGCCGAATGGTCATTAGGCCGAATGGTCATTAGGCCGAATGGTCATTAGGCCGAATGGTCATTAGGCCGAATGGTCATTAGGCCGAATGGCCATTAGGCCGAATGGTCATTAGGCCGAATGGTCATTAGGCCGAATGGTCATTAGGCCGAATGGTCATTAGGCCGAATGGTCATTAGGCCGAATGGTCATTAGGCCGAATGGTCATTAGGCCGAATGGTCATTAGGCCGAATGGGCATTAGGCCGAATGGGCATTAGGCCGAATGGTCACTAGGCCGAATGGTCATTAGGCCGAATGGTCATTAGGCCGAATGGTCATTAGGCCGAATGGTCATTAGGCCGAATGGTCATTAGGCCGAATGGTCATTAGGCCGAATGGTCATTAGGCCGAATGGTCATTAGGCCGAATGGTCATTAGGCCGAATGGTCATTAGGCCGAATGGTCATTAGGCCGAATGGTCATTAGGCCGAATGGTCATTAGGCCGAATGGTCATTAGGCCGAATGGTCATTAGGCCGAATTTTCATTAAGCCGAATAGTCCTTAGGCCGAATGATCATTGGGCCGAATGGTCATTAGGCCGAATGGTCATTAGGCCGAATGGTCATTAGGTCATTAGGCCGAATGGTCATTAGGCCGAATGGTCATTAGGCCGAATGGTCATTAGGCCGAATTTTCATTAAGCCGAATAGTCCTTAGGCCGAATGATCATTGGGCCGAATGGACTTTAGGTCGGGTGCTTAATAGAGAGGAGGGAAAGGGATCCGAAAAAAAGGGATCCGAAACACATCCCGTACAGCTTTCGGAGCTTCTCGGTATGACCTAAGTTTTCGTATCTCGGTTGAACGAATCTCGTATTGCTTCCATTGTCTGGATATCATAAATATTTTTTTTTTCATTTGAGGTCCGAGCACATGGATTGAAGCGATGCGGGGTAGCCACGTTAGGCGCTATAATAATTTATTTTTTACATTACGTCGGCAACAATGTCCGGCCATTAGGCAGAAGGATGCTAAGTACATAAAATCTGTCTGTAATTAAAATAATCTGTTCTATCAATCAATAATGCTTTATAAAGTCTTGTGGAATGGAAACAATCCAATTTTCTTCTTGCATAATTCTTCTCTACCATTTTGTCTCACCCTCTTCCACTATCTCTTACTTTTCTATTTTGTTCTACATTCTCTCTCAAAATCTCTAATTATTTCCTTAACTCAATTAATTTAAATCACTGATGTTTTATCCTTCTTTTTAATATGAGCTGTTCTTTCAAATTATATCCTGTGCATTCCACGATTTCTATCCAGCTAGTAAAATTACCGAAGTTGACCTAGATGTCAATTCACATTCATAAAACATTGTATACAACTTTTACTAAAGTTCAATCTCTTTAAATCGATTACGGCAATTAAAGCGGATAACTTATTCTAGAAGTTTTTTTTAGAAGGCATTAACAAAAACACTGTCGTGTCAAATATTTCACCAGAAACACGCATATTTATTTATTTACTTTTTGAACTTTCTACCGCATGCAGCGAAGCCTGTGTGATGCGGCTTTGCCGCATAACCGAGGCCAAGGATCCGAAGCAGCTAAAGCTGCTGAGGATCCGCCGGACGAGGTGGCCGCCGACCCGCCGTCGGAAGCGGCGGCCCCTCGCAAGCGAACTTGTGATCTACTCGTTTGCCCGGATTATTCAAACATAAGGGCTATCAATTAGTTTAAGTCCGACGGAGTGGTAGCGATGTCGGACATCACCCGGATTGAAGCGATGTGGCATAGCCACATTAGGCGACCATTTTATTTTTATTTCCATGCAGTCAATAAATCAGTAGCGAGAAATGGGGTGTAAATATGCTAAACGTTATAATTTTAAGTTAAAAAAATTCAAATAAATCACCCTTCATTGAAAACTGATCATTCTTTTCCGTTCCAAACACTTCATCTATCACTCTTTGGTTTATTTGTTCTAATGGCCGTTCAGCCTTTTGCATTCGGATGAATGACCATTCGGTCTAA
The DNA here is from genome assembly GCF_030247195.1 of Topomyia yanbarensis. Taxonomy (NCBI): domain Eukaryota; kingdom Metazoa; phylum Arthropoda; class Insecta; order Diptera; family Culicidae; genus Topomyia; species Topomyia yanbarensis. The sequence continues at coordinate 148,103,987 of NC_080670.1, forward strand.
TGGCCATTCGGCCTAATGTCCATTCTGCCTAATGACCATTCGGCCTAATGACCATTCGGCCTAATGACCATTTGGCCTAATGACCATTCGGCCTAATGACCATTCGGCCTAATGTCCATTCTGCCTAATGACCATTCGGCCTAATGACCATTCGGCCTAATGACAATGTTCTATTTTACACGATCTACCTAACTCAAAATGATAAAAAATGAAAACTGAAAATAAATAAAGGATAATCTATTCAGATTCGTATGCATATCATTGGAAGCTTGCTTACACAGCCGAAATGAAGCTTGATAAAAATCAAATGTCAGTCATCCTAAATACAACTTCCTAATGTTCGGTTTTGGTTCAGTGTAGGTGTTGGTGATATATTTGCAGTCTTGCCAGACTTAATAAATTTCTGGGATTAATTTAACCTTTCGTTTTGAAAATTCCAATATTTTTTTAAAAAACCCTAGCGAGTTATAGTTTTTGGAAAATTTGTAATCCATCATTTTTAATTTTTTCCGTACAACCTTGAGCCAGTCTAATGCATAAACTTATAATTAAAAACATATTTTGTAAAATTTTGCTATCTTGATTAGAGAAGATGATGCAAATTACTGAAATTTCTCAATCCGCAACAATATAATCCATTAAAACATCAACAAGGATTGCCCCTACTTGATTTAATTTCAATTCAATAGATTTGTAGTCTAAAATAATTCAATTTTCAATTCAATTGAGTCAATTTAATTCAATTTGTGGTCTAAAATATCAAAACTCTCAATAAACTATCAAGATCTGCTAGAGACATACTGTAAATGTACTTTTTCATCCATGCGAAAAAAATAAGTGTGAACTCAGTCCATAAGTTGCTTTTTGTACTTTAACGGTTTTTGCGCTTTCGTGATTTTTGTAAGCCTTACTGCATCCATCGGATAGTGGATTTCAATCACAAAGAATCTCTACAAAACTGAAAGCCATATCCTGTGAAAGAAATTATGCATTTAACCCTCTGCTACCCAACCCACCTTTTAAGGGGTACGAGAGGTGATTTGTAAAAATTAGATTTTATGTTCTGAGGCCCAAAAAAATTTCTTCATATTTTACATTATTCTCAATAATACAAATATATTTAAGTTAAAAGCTGTTTTGTATAGGGCAGTGAAATTCAATTGAAAAAATTATCAAAAATACATATTTGTATTTACTTACATATAAAAGGTTCAGCTCTATCAATTTATGTAATTAAAGATATTTTTTTCTTCATTTAATGGCCCAATTAAGCATTCAATGAGACACTTGTTTGGTAAATAACAGTTGGGTTTGACATGACTCATTTGTTTTGCTCTTCTGTTACGCCGTGTTTATTCTGGGCTTCCTTCTCTCGCGAAAGAAGCGTCGTCAGTAACTGACATGCTATCAGTCAGACTATATATCTAAACTAACGCCAAATTGTCGCCAGTTAGACATTAAATCCAAACATTTCACACAACATATGGGAACGCCTAAAGCATCTGGTTGGTACCGAGTGGTGTCTCGGTTAGCCAAGTACAGAAGCTCTGGGTCGCTAACGAGTATAGGAACTCGTCGCTGTTGTGCTATCTAATGACAAATGCCATTTTGGGGTAAACTGAGTCAGATATGTCACATCACTTGTCTAAAAAATCTCTACAAAGGGGCGTTTTCAGAATTTGACATTCTGCTTGGTTACTGTGATATACCGAGAAACGTGCTGAGAAATTTTTAATTTTTTTCTTCAAGTGACTGTGTCTGGGGATTGGCTCAAGTTATCTTGATGTATAGGATGTTTTCGTGTGTAAAACTATTTGAGAAACACAATGACATAATCATTTTCAAAACAAAAGTACACGAATTATTCGAAAATTGCAGTTTAAGTCATTTCGTTCAAAATGCGTCTCACCGATTGTTTATAGACCAAATGAAGCGAAAGATATGAATAAAAGTTTATAATTGATGATTTTTTTCTATGGAAAATTTTCCATGTACGATTATGACACGCAATATAAATTTTGTCATCAATACACGCCTATGACATGTGTGAGTGCGAGTTTTGTTTACATTTATAGTAAAAACTCGCAACATAGTCCGATCTTCGTAATATTTGAGAGAATAATACAGAATAGATAGAAGCATTATTTGTCTTCCTTAAATTATTTGTGTCATTTATATATTTCAAAATATTCAATCCTAAACTTTAAAAATCGTTGTCATAAGATAGCACAACAGCGACGAACTCTGTCTTTTGGCCAAACGCCTGTAGCTATACAATATTTATTTTTTCGCAAGGTAAAATAATTGGTGTTCAACCAATGTGCGTATGAGGACCCAAAACCTTACTTAGAAAAGTAGGATTTGAATGTTTCTAAGGCGTTCGCAAATCTTGTGAAAGAATGCTTTAGGCGTTCACATATGCACTATGCTATATTTCACCCTAAGGAGAAAAATTGGGTAAACACCAAAATTTCTCACACGGACGAAATTTGTTTGGTAAAACCAGTTTTCGCACTTGAAGGGCACAAATACTTACATATGACATATTTGTCGGAATAGATTAGCGCCTCTTTGTTTCTCTTTCGCTAACAGCTTTCCGTTTTCTGCTTAACTTATTGCATAATATGCCAGTCGTAGTCATAGTCTTCCGATATTTATTGGAAAGTTACTGGAAAGATTAACGGCAAAGCCGTAATAATTCTAAGAAGAAATAATCAAAGAGAGGCTCTCATTAGCACATAAGATCACTTCAATAAGTATGCGATAGTTATAGTTTATAGCCAAAAAACTTAATTCGTTTGTTCTTAAGTTGGTAGTTCGAAGGGTTTAATGAAAATCCGATACTTTCGTGCACTGACACGTCTCTTAGCTATCGGTTAACTTGTAATGAAAGCGAACTGTAATAGTACTTTCAATTAAAACTACTATTTGGGCAGCAAAGGGTTAAGTAACCTGTTATCGTTTGTACCACACTCATTCAAACGAAAAGCTTACTGGCAAAGAAAAAACCATCTTCAAAAGTGTGGCAGAAATACAAAAGGGACAACCTTTTCGTTGTGCCCTGGTGAAAAGTCGTAATGTCATGACCATAAATTATACGCTTTCTGCTTCGGTTAGGTATAGGGAGAGCCTCTATAGATGGGAGTATGTTCCGTTTTAGTCCGTTAGTCAAAAGATATTCAACAAGCACTAAGAAAGAGCAAGTTGTGCCAGCAGTATGTATGTGGGAAAACCAACAAATGGTTTTGCGACTGGCTTCATTGAATCCTCCCTTAAAGCAGTTGAATGTACATATAGCATTTTCACTTACGAAGAAAATTTCTTTTCGGTAGTACTTCTTCAGCTCCTTGATGATCAATCTGCAAAAGGGCCGCAAAAATAAGAAAAATGAAAGTCACCAACACCACTTCCGTTGACAGTGAAAAGTGCCGCGTAAAAAAAGATTGCTCACATTCATCTAGCGGCAGATCTTTCGAAATCGCGTATAAAAAGAGAACGATTTGCAACCACTTAAATTCAATCTGCTTCTTAGTCCATTCATTCGCGATTTTCCGACACCCCCATTGTCAAACAGGAAGTTCGACACCGATACGATACCCTGGCAGGGCAAAGTGATAAGCACAAACTCCATCATCCGCAGTCAGTTCATATCCAGACGGTGAAAGGGACAGCCAGACAATTTGCCAATGTGTTTGCGACCGAGTAGGAGATCAAGGACTATAAATTTGTTCACACCATAAAAAGACCAGGCAGCACGCTGGCATAAAATTAAATTTAATTTGAGAAATTTCCATAAAATTTAGATTTTATAACGCAACACCAGTACCCATGTAAGTGGATGCTGGAGGTCGAATGCATAGAACGAATTCCGACTGAATCGGCCGCGATAGCAAAAATGTCCTTTGTACAATTTTGTATTACATGAACGGTAAGGGAGGGTGAGGAGCTGTGAAGATAGTTTTGTTTTCGGGGTGGAACTACCATGGATAAGGGTGCCGATGTTGCGAGAGGTATTTGTAGCAGGGTGGGCGCTCCCTAGTAGCGCATTTGCGGGAAATACTACTATACTTACTACGCTTACTACACTACTACAAAAAAAATTAGACTAGTGCTTGATTGTAAAGCGTCAATAAATAAAGTACTAATATCAAATAAATATCCATCATTGGTTTACGAGCTCTCGATCGAAGCAGATCGTTTTCTTGTGCCGTGCTTAGTGTGTATAGATTATATCGCCAGTGAAGGTCAACCATTGTTTGAGGCAGAGACGCATAGTCTTTGTTCGTCGGTGCATAGGCTGGTGACGTGAATAGCAAATTAGCCGGACACGCCGCTATAGAAGTAAACTATTTTTTCGCTTTCTTTTACCCGATTGGTTGCTACTTTTCACTTTGAATATAAGTTTCATTTATCGATTGCACTACGTGCTATCCTCGTGCCTAAATGGCCGAGGGCGAAAGAACATTGAACGGGAATGATAAACCCACTGATTTTTTAACCTCTGATTCTTCCATTCCTCGCATAAAAAATATCCAGCCAGCTTAACCCTCCAGAAGTCACGCAAATTGCTTACTGAACGAGCAGCTGCAGCTGCTCTAAGACGATTTCGCTAGATTTTCAGAGCAGCGTGCACTCAGTGCACTAGCGCGACTGTCGGAAGGTTATTTATTTATATCGTCTTTGATGCGAAGCACCATACAGACTACCACTTAACATAAAATTAATTAATTTACATTTTAACATTAGGAACGAATCACTCGGAACAAACAATACGTTATACAGTTAGAACATAGAAAAATTTACGATATATTCTAGTCATATTAAGGCTCCCAAACGCCGAACCGCTCGTGAAATTCCCGGAAACAAATGCCGCGCGGCCATGTAGCTGGAGATAACGCAATGCGCTTTAACTTTACATCGATCCCAACCTTGAATGAAATAAACGGCATTGATGATGCATCCTTCCATTCGGGTACCAACTTTTTTACTACGACAGAATCACTTCCTAACGCACCCGAAACCATAGCGGCGATTTCCGTTTCGCTAACAGAGTTCTTGATACGTGTAAAGAAAAGCCAGCAGAACGATGACGCAGAGATTGTCGAAGAGCGCGAAGTTGTTGATATACTACCGGTGCCGTGTTGTAGTTTAGTAGAAGACATCGGAGATGACTGTGCCGGGGGCGAATGGTTTGCTTCAGTTGTATCATCCAAACGTAATCGGGAAATCTCAGCAATAGAGTCCTGCATATCGGCAATTTGTTGTTTTATTCTGCTCAACTCCTCGAGATAATTTGAGCTGTTTTCATCTGTCTGCGATTTTGCATGAACGGCAACAGAAGCAGGGCGAATCGGAACGAAGCAGTCAGCATCAGACAGCGCCTGTCGTTTATCACGAAAAGCTCCCAAATGTCGAACGTCGTTCATTATTTCTATACATAGTGTACACATCCACCAAATATTTCGATGTTTGCTACAACTTAGCACTTCTGGGACGGTCAGCGCAACACAATCGGCGTGATATTGATCAGAACAAAAGCCTTCACAAACGATGCTATTCTCTTCTGGCATTATCACAGAGGAACACTTCTTGCAGCTCATTGTTACAGCGTACGTGAGTTGTGGTGATCAGTTAAGCAATGGCAAATTTGTTGATTTTCGACGCTGATACTAAAACGTTAATTTAGCATCTATTATCAACAATTTTTCTCTCGACGTGTCGTTTTACTGAATAGCAATGCGGTGAATATCACTCTAAAAATTTCGACTCCACTTCAAACAACGCAAACTAGGCAGATTTCACTGAAATTCAGGAGCGGCGGGAGGCACGACCAGTGCGTAAGAAAAAGATGTTAAATGGTCCCTGGGTGATCTATTTCCGACGCAACACGAAATCGCTTAATATTTTAGAGATTTCACGGGAGGTGACTGCTCACTACCCGGCCGTAGCTCAGATAACACGTGTTCGAACCAAAAAGATACGCATTATAGTGAATGACATTGACTAGGCAAACCAGATTGCTTGCCGCGAGCGTTTTAGGATATATGTACCTTGCAGGACAGTGGAGATCGACGGGGTCGTCGCCGAACCGGGTCGGAAGTGCGAAAACCTGTTGAAATACGAGTTTGCACAGAGGAGTAACTAGAACAAATTCGGAGCGATTCGGCAAAGTTTGCTGAAGCAGGATTATAAAACAAGATTCCAGCTATCCAGTAAACATTCAAACGTTCAGCCGATCTTGTCCGATCCACAAATTCTCAGCGATTTGAAAATATTGCATTTTTTTATTTGAGATGCATGGAAATGCTTTAGTGCCAAATACAATCTTTGGAAAAATGTATCTCTATGAATATGTGCATACGTGTCCCTCCTCCCTTTTCCATTAATCATCTGTGTTACTATGTTTTAATTGCCGCAAGGTTCTACTGTATAGATTTTGTTGGTTATTTTCAGCAAATTTGAGACTAAGAGAAACGAAAGCAATTAAATTGAAAGACGGATAGGTATTCTAGAGCGAATCAGTTATAAACTTAGAACGGAAAACTAGAACTAGGCAGGCTCATATGGGCATGATCGAAAGTAAATATGAAGAATTCTTTACCTTCTGCAGAGTAGGAGTTGGGCGTTGCACCCAAGTCTGCCGCATTGTCTATGGTAGAACATAACTCATCATCATGTTTTACCGCCGGCGTCGGTGATAAAAAGGTAGTTGTCAACACCGTGGTATTACAATGCTAAGCGCAGTTCCTAAGCTGTGTGAAATGGCTGTGTTGGAACCCATATCCAGCCACTGCAAACAGTATATCTCCGAGACTCAGCATGGAATGCCGAAACGTTCAAACAATCTACGAATCTTCTGTCGTTCACAACATATGTTACAGATGCCATGTCGGACGGCCTTCAAACTGACGTTATCTACACAGACCTTTCAGCTGCTTTTGATAAGATAAATCACGCTATTGCAGTGGCAAAATTGGATGGAATTGGCTTTGGTACTAATATTCTCCGTTGGATGTAATCGTATCTCAGTGATCGTCATCTAGCAGTCAAGATAGGTGATTGTGTATCCGAAGAGTTCTTTGCTTCATCTGGTATTCCGCAAGGCAGCCATCTCGGTCCATTGATTTTTCTTCTGTATTTCAACGACGTCAACTTTTGTTTAGAAGGACCACGGTTGTCTTTCGCCGACGACCTCAAGTAATAACATAGAATCCGGAATACTGATGATGCAGCTTTCCTTCAATGCCAACTGGTAACCTTTGCGGAATGGTGCGAGTTCAACCGAATGACCCTAAACCCCAAGAAATGTACGGTCATTACGTTCTCGAGGAAAAAAACGCCTATTCGATTCGATTACTGTCTAACTGAATCCACGATTGACAGAGCGAATTGTGTCAAAGTTCTCGGAGTTTTTCTCGATGAACAACTGACGTTTAAACAGCATATCAGCTATATTGTCGCAAAGGCATCACGCTGTTTGGGGTTCATAATGAGAATATCTAAGCACTTTTCAGATATTTACTGCTTGAAATCTCTCTACTGCTCACTTGTTCGATCAACTCTGGAATATTGTTCAGTTGTGTGGAACCCTCATTATCTTAACGGTGTTCATCAAATTGAGACAGTACAGCGCAGATTTGTTCGGTTTGCCCTTCGTCGATTGCCTTGGAGCAACCCTCACCAGCAGCCAAGTTGCGAAAGCCGGGGTGTGCTTATTGGACTCGATACATTGCAAGTGCGGCGGGATCTATTCCGTGCTATGACGATTCCGGATATTTTGCAAGATCGAATTGACTGCCCCGAGTTTCTCAGTGCGATAAATATGAACGTTCGCCCTCGCGCCCTTCGCAATAATTTATTCCTCCGATTACCTCTTCGCCGGACGAACTATGAAGTAAACGTTGCCATCATTGGTTTGCAGCGGACCTTCAACAGAGTGTCATCCGAGTGCGATCTTCACATTCCACGTAGCAGATTACAATTTGTCTTTTTAAATAGATTAAGAAATTATCATTAGGACCACACTGTGTCTGTTGATATCAATTATAAATAAATAAATAAATAGTGATAGTAGATCAACATTAATCCAAGATCTTTGCAACAATTTCAACATGACGATCTTGAACACGGGAGAAATGATACAGATTCCTACACCACCAGCACGCACAAGCGCGTTGGATTTGTCGCATCGACTTCGTTACAGTTAGATTGCATGTGGAAGGTTATCCCTGATGTACACGGTAGCGATCATTTGCATGAAGCACCGTTTTCGATGGTGGAGTTCTCACTAGCTCACTTGGGTTAGACAGAATCACATTCAACTTTCTGAAGAATCTGCCTGATACTGCATAAAAGCACTTGTTGAATGTATTTAACAAGTTTCTTGAGGGTAACATTGTCCCTCATCACTGGAGGCAACAATGTTACCATCGATGGGTCCAGTGGCTTCGGTATCTTCGATGATAACATCACCGCTTCATTCAAGCTCACTAATCCTACTTCAATTTACGCCGCCGAATTAACTGCTATTCAGTATACCCTTGGGATCATCGACACATTGCCCATAGATAACTATGTCGTCAATTCGGACATTTGTTCGTGCTACGAACTTTAAAAACAATTTCCGAATTTTCTGGGGAAAGTACGTCAGTCCCTGCTAACGTTATTCCAAAAATCGTATTAGATTACTCTTGTGCAGGTCCCTGCTCACTTCTGCACCCCGGGCAATGAAACGGCTAACTCTTTAGCAAAGGCGGGCTCTTTAGAACGTAAAGTCTATGAAAGACTAATTTTCTTCGATGATTTTTTAGTATTTGTCGACAGAGGACATTCAACAGTTGGCAAAACTTGTGGAGCAATGGGAAGCTTGAACGATGGCTACATTCAATTATCCTAAAGGTATCAACAAATCCTTGATTCAGGGGGGTTGGATGTTGGTCGGGATTTCATTCGTATAATGTCCCTGCTTATTTCTGCCTACTACACGTTGAACGCGCATTTGCGACGTACTGGGCTTGCAGAGACTAGTCTGTGCGCTTGTGACGATGGCTGTCATGACATCGAGCACATTGTTTACAAAGCGGTAAATATCCCTATATAGCCCCCCTTTGTTTATTTTTTGTTTTTAGAAATCTCCTGTTCTGCCTTGTGAAGCCGACCAGACCAGAGTGCCAGTGACCGCTTTCGCCCTCATCACTACACCCGCACAAAAAAATTGAAGCGAAGTCACCTAATAGATTACCTTTACAATATCGTCGAAGAGATGTGGCACGGCGAGCATATCTGGGACGCTGTCAACAGAGTGGCTACGGGTATACTCTAGGAGCTGCAGAGGAAATGGTGAAGGGCTGTGAAACCATAAATGGGTCGGTGTTGAGTTGAGTAGTACGCGACGTAGCACCAGCTTCGGGTCATGGGGGCGCCAGTGAACCGTACGTCAGGTTTCACCGGAATCCGGCCGACCTCGACACCCTACCGAGTAACTCGTGAAAAGGCTGGATCCACCGCCGGAGACTGGAGCGAGCAGACCGCGTTGAATAGCTAGCAGTCGGTCGTTGGGGTGCCAGTGAACAGGAGGCTACACTCCACCCGGAGTCGCTGGCCAAACTTCAGCACCTACTGGCTGGCCCATTGAGTAAGCTAGGTCCACCGCCGGGTACTATACCAAGCAGATCGGGACAAAGAGTGAGCCAAATGGCAGTGGCGGATCCAGAGGGAGGGTCCTGGGGGTCAGGACCCCCTCCGAAATTATTTTACTTGTTGAGAAATTTTAAATTAGTTTCAATTTTATAATAGTTTCAAACTTCAAAATCCTTTCAATCCAAATTTAACCAACAAAACTGATATCCATTAAATAAGGTTAATACGTAATACGAATTGTACAATGATCATTTTAAAATCGAAATTTCAGACCCCTCCCGATTTTTTTTTCTGGCCAATAAAAAATTTCACCTTTTAAAAATTACACAGAAGTTATAACCTTGTATTCACAAAATTAGATCATGGTTACAAGTTAGGTTATTCATGCTTCCGGGTATCTAGTATATATAAGCCGTATTCGTTATTACAATGTTTTCTTTACTTGAAATGACACTATTAACAGAAATTCGTGCATCATCATTCTCATAATGCAATCCTGATTTGTTCGCCCAAGAACATGCCGATACTTTGGTAGCAAAAGTATAGTTTCACTTTCTTTTTTTATGCCAAATTGCACAATGACAAAGCTAAAATCAAACACACATCAGTCGTTCTCGCCATCACTTCGAACCGCATTGCCACATTTAATATCATTCCCGTTCTGTGAAAGTGGGTGTTAAAAAGCGCGTATCCATTACGAATATTCTTAGCCAAACTGAACTGCTACTGCCACTGGCAAGGAGGACCTTTCTAGTGAAAATGAAAAGCAAACATCCATTATCCGCCACCCTTCCTCGCATCGTTCTTCCGCAATCGTTTTCGCACCGAAGTGGTGAAAATGAGCCATGACAAGATTCGTGATGGTTGCTGGCAGCGTGAGGATGGCCGGCAGGATGAAAACTTCCTCATCATTTCCGCAAAATAGTCTTGTGGGTTGAGAGTGCATAAAATATGCACGAGATAAACATCGCTGGTGCGAAAATTGTTTTAGAGCCTAATAAATGCGATTTCGCGATTTACTTTGAGCGTTGAGATTTTAACGATGGGATCAAGAGGTGGGTCAAAATGCCGAAACGGAGAGTCTCGGATGAACGATTTCAGCATCTGTCAATGGTTAGGCACGCTGAAATCGGATGTGATGCCTAACTTAGAACACGTTCAAATAATAGAATTTTCATTCATGCATTGTATGGGCTTAAGCACAGACAATTAAATTATTCCACGAAAGAAGTGATAGGTTATATAATTATAATAAATAGTAAATTTCAATGATAGATCATGGCATAACTATGGGATGTAAAATTTAAATATCTTACGATATTTTAAATATTGTCAACAATTTTTCAATGAATCAATTCAAGAGTTGCGTGCCTACACACTGCCGGTTGAGGTTTACAATCGGTTTTCGTGCCTTTAATCATTTTATGACACGGCGGCATGTTTGCAGACGTGTTGGACAGGCTTTGTATTTATTTTGAATAATTAAAATCTACAGCCACTATAACGTGTCACCATTGACCACTTGTCCGCCGGTACATGCCGTGCTGGTATTGACAACTTCCGATCGACCGAATCCTGGTCAACATCATCGACCGACGAATAGGGTCGTGGAATCTCGGCTGTGGTTTCCCCCGATCGAGTGCCTTCAACTCATCGAAAACTCGATTTCACTATTATTTAATTTTCGAAATTTTGCACACAACCCAGATTTCACGCCCCGAACCGAAAAACCAATAACCGCACTCACCAACCTAGTGTTCTTTCCGTTTCATATTGGGAAAGCGTTGTCCCCTGCCGGAACCAGTTTGGTATTCAGTTCACATTGTGCCGTTTGTCCCTACATGATCATCGACATTATTCCGGAAAGGTAGAAGCTGATTACGCGGGTGGAGCAAGAGGGAGAACAGAAGCGGGCGGCAGTTGTATCGTAGTGCAGTGACACCGAAAACATGCCATTGATTCGTACTACATGAAGTTCTCACAATTTCGATTTCGATACATTTATTTGACATCAGCACGTAACATGAAAGCAACGTCAGAGCAGGCAATCCAGTCAGTAGCTCACCAAACCAGCATTATAGGGACGCTTTGGAAGAGACAGCTACCGTGGTGGGTCCCCTGTTCTGTTGGATACGCTTGTACAAGCGAATTGCACAGACTGCATTATAGGAAACCGCGAGACACCACGGGGAGACAGTCAACTAAATGTATTTAACATTGATTTATCGATTTGCCAAAATCTATTATGAGTCTAGGGCATGTCAGCAGTTGTCGAACATGATTCGTGTTCTATTTGAGGCGAACTTTATTAGACTGTCTGTATTAAGGGGTAAAAAACATTGCACATAATCACCGCACAGTGAAACGAAATCAAAAGCACTTCGATGTATTCGGAAAGATTTCTTTATATTTTAAATACTTTAATATAGTGGTAGCAAATTTTGAATTAAGGGGTGTACTCAGATAAAAAATGAAATGACCTTCATTTTTTATTTCGATTAGTATATAATTACATTTTTATTTTTTGCTTTTTTACGATATTCAATTAATTAAAGGTTACTAAGTAGAAAATGGTATGAAAACTTCTAATCTAATCTTTGTTTTGTGCTGGGTGTCGAGCTAAGGCAGAGTTACTACGAATCGCTCAAGTTTACCAACATAGCTCAAGGCAAAAACAGATTTGTTCGTCCCTTTTTACCATGTGAACCGAGTCGAGTCTCTTTCTAACGACCCTGCCACTTCTAGTTTTTCCATATATTTTACATTCTTGCGCTCACGTGAGTACTATGATTCAAAATTTTCATAGCTTTCCCTACTTAGTAATCTCTAGCAAGGTAAATGTCGTTAAAAAATAAAGAATTATTTAATCGTTTCATTTTTTTTGTTTTCCTATTTGAATTTATTAAATCTAGGGGATTACACATTAAAATATTATTTTTTTTTATAATAAAACTATAAAAATTAGAGTGGATAATATAATATTCGATTTTTATTGGGGGATTATTAGAGTAATTAATTATTAACTAAGTGGAACATTTTACAACCATACTAAAACAGAGATAACTAGAGGGAATAATACAATTTTATTAAGATTAGGGGGGGGGGGCTTCATTAGGGCTGTTTTTATGAATAATAGTACTGTTGAGCATTTCTTAACTAGATTATATATTCAACTAATAAAACTAGAAAAGACAGTGCAAATATGTTTTGGGATGATATTCAGCGGAAGCGGGCATTGAATTCCTACATCTGGCTATCAGAGACAAGGAAGAAAGGGTGAACAAAGCTTACAGGGTGGAGAAAAAAATTAACTTTCAGTTACCGGCAGACTCGTACGGTCTTCATAAGGAAGTATCATGTATTAAGACACCGGGTGGTTCTCCTCGAGCCGGCAGGGGTTCCTCCAGACGATTTCGTAGTACGACTCAGGGGCTGAATGGCAAAACACCGCATTGCACGTGTGATGTTTGTGCTCTAGGTCCCGTGTTTGTTGACTTAGTCGACAGAGATGTTTCGTGTCAGCTCGAATCCGCATCAAACCATCGTTAGTGTACGGTACAAGTGGAAGAGGGCATTTCTGAGAATGATAAGGAAAATGATGTGGGCAATTAAATCCGTATATTGATAGTTTTTAGATAGGATGTATACGATGGATATATAGACGATTTCGCGGCTTGCCAGTACATTTCGAACCGGGACATTTGGTCATCGTCCTCGGGCCCGATAGGAATCCCATAGTTGACATCTGACAAAACAGTATTCGGTGTATGTCCAGACAATATGATCGATATCGTGATAACCGTTGCAACAAGCGCAGATACCGCGAGCCCAGTACGTATGAGATGAGAGTCTAGCGTGTAGTGATTGGACATGAGGCGAGACACCACACGAATGAAATCCCGAACCACATGCATTCCTCTGATTGACACGGTTGGGATAATATGAAGAAGGAGTGATATTTTGTGTCAAGTAATTGAAGTACAAGAACATAAATCTTATATAAGAATTGAGCTCGACAAGCTTCTTGAAATTTGCAATTACTAACAGGTCGCATCGGATGAGCAATCTATATGAGAGGTCTCAGCTATTCTAGTCTCATCGTATGAGTCGAATGCATGCAACCCAAAGTAATACGCAAACTACAATATTGGATTCGCTCTAGTTGGATTAAATCTATGTTCGCAGCGGAACGGACACAGACACTCCCGTACTCCATCACCGACAATATCGTTGTTTGATACAGCCTGATCAGGTCTCCTGGGTAGGCACCCCACCATGTTCCGGTTATTGTACGGAGAAAGTTGATCCTTTGTTGGCACTTCTGTTTCAGATACCTAATGTGACATCCCCAGGTCGAACCAGACCTCGAGATATTTGAAAGTAGCAGCCTGAAGAATCGATTGACCCATTAATTAAAGCAGTAGTTGCGCTGGTTCACGATTTCTTGAAAATGCGACTATCTCAGTTTTCTCCATGGAGAACTCGATTCCCAGCTGACGGGCCCAAGCAAACATTGTCCAAAGTATCTTGCAATGGTCTTTGCACAGCTTTGGTACCTGTTATTGAGTCCACACCGTCATCTGCAAGTTGACTTAGCGTGTAGAAATTGACAAGACATTCGTCAGTGTCATTAGCGTAAAAGTTCTAGAGAAGAGAACTTAGATGGGGTAGATCTGTGTAGCTAATTCGTGATGTCGATAAATCAGCATGCGAAAAATGCATGTGTTTTTCAGACAAGTTTAACAAAAAGTTATTTAAAATCGGTTACCATGTTGGTGCAACTTCTCAGAAAGAATGTTGATAGAAACTAAATCAAAAGCTCCCTTAATATCCAAGAAAGCTGATGCGATCTGCCCTTTGTTAGCATAGGCCATTTGAATTTCTGTTGAGTACAACGCAAGACAATCGTTCGTCCCTTTGCATTTGTGGTAGCTAAATTGTGTATCTGACGGTAACTTCGACGCAATTGTCGAGGCGAAACAAGAACAACTGTATCTCGAACAACTTTCGGATACATTGCGATGACCTTCACTTGCCTCCAGTCATGGGGACAATGTTACCTTCAAGAAACTTATTAGATAAATTCAACAAACTATGAGATAAGATAAATTAATTCGACAAGCGTCTCTTGGCAGAGTCTGGCATATTCTTTAGCAAGTTAAATTAGATTCTGTCTGGCCCTGGGGCTTTATTGTTACATGACAAGAGAGCAAGTGAGAACTCCACCATCAAAAATGGTGTTTCGTTTACGTTATCGTGAGGGGACGAGGCGCGGTAGATCTTCTGTGCCGGGGCGGAATCCGGACAAACTTTCTTGACAAAATTGAATATTCCACACACTCGTAAGTACTGTTTCGGCTTCGTAAGCGCCTGGTTGTGCCCCAAAGAGTGCTCATCGATGTTTCTCTCGTTAGCCCGTCGACGAATCGGCGCCAGTAGCTACGGTTTTTGGCTTTCATCAAACTCTTCGGTAGCTGGCTGGCAGGCCGTCATTCCGGAAACATGTGTTCGATGGCCCTGAACAATATTTAGTTAGCAATATTAATTACGATTGTCAGACAGTTGCTGCCATGTGGATCAGAGACTACTTTCTCTGCGAAGAAAAAGGAATTTTACGACCAACCTAGTCAACGAATGAATTATCAATGTATATATATATATATATATATATATATATATATATATATATATATATATATATATATATATATATATATATATATATATATATATATATATATATATATATATATATATATATATATATATATATATATATATATATATATATATATATATATATATATATATATATATATATATATATATATATATATATATATATATATATATATATATTGTAATCAAAAATATCGTGTTGCTTCCTCTTTCTCTGCTTCAACACCTTTCACATGCAATCTAACCGCAGCGATGTCGAGCAGAGTGACAGGTCTAAGGCGCTCGGATGCGCTGGAGGGGCCGGAATCCATGTTATTTCACTCGTATTCAAAATGGTCGTATTGAAGTTGTCGCAAAGCTCATGGAGTAGGGTAGATCGATTATCGTCATGAATGCAACCCCATGCCGTACCGTGGGAGTTGAAGTCGGTGGCTGACTAAGGCTCTAGGGGGGATGTAGGTGGAAGCAATGCAATGGTCAAACCAGAATTAAAAGCAAAATGTAATTCTGGTTTGGCAACCGACAACTTCAATGCCTGGTGTCGAGGGGAGGTGGATTCAGCAATAGCACTTTTTGATCCCCAAACGTACTCCTTCGTAAGTCTTCTCGATCCAAGCGAATAATATTAAAATCGTGGAAGTGTAGGTCTATTTCTGAAGTAAGCCATATCTCGCATAGTGCAAATGCATCGCATTTCAAGCTATTTAGTAAGATTTTAAAGGAATCGATTTTCGGGATAATGCTTCTGCAATTCCACTGTAGAACAGTGATTGAACCCGTGACCTCGTTCGATTAATTAGCCATCGAAGGATACAATCGGTGAAAGGCGGGGCTATTTGGCAGTGAACTGCATCAAAAATATTTTTTTACTGCAGGGGCTTATCAAGATGCTTTTGAGACGTTCAGAAATATTTAGCGCTGTAAAAATACGGTCCACAATGTCAGAGAAATTTATTAATCCAGCGCTGGTTTCTTTCTCTGGCTGAGATATGGGAACACTTCGGGTTATTGATGTTGCTCGAAGTGCTGGGAACTCTTTTTCTGCGCACAGGTTTCTGAGACCGGGAGCAATTTGCTTCGGTTTTGCACCAGTACTTCCTTGAGTAGTTATTTTAGGGGGACCATGAAGAGACACCTTCTGGCATTTACGACGAAACTTGGAAGGGAAAATGTTCCTCCTTTTTCCATTGCTTCTAGGCACAGCATACGATGTTCCGTCCGGGGGTTCATCACAATCGCCTTCGCCAGTAGACAAGTTGATATAGATGTTCGTAGATGCCGGTGGCGTAGCTATCTTAAGCATTTCTGTAAAGGAGCTGAAGGGAACGCTTAAGATTTTCCTCGCGCTGTTCATACGCGGGACATGCAGGGAGATTATATGGGTTTCCCTCACAGTAGAGACACTTTTCGACATCCCTTCCACCAGAATCATCCTCATGATTCCCACCACATTTCCCACAACAAGCTTTATTGCTACAGTGCTGTGTGTCCTAATTGTTTGGAATTAGTACAGTTCATGATCCGCAGCACAAAGCGGCGAACAGGTAAACGAACCTTGTCAAAGAGGAGGTAGTTGGGTAGAGCAGAACCGGCAAAGGATAAGCACGATAAGAGCTTGAGTTGACGTATGTTTTCTTCCCATCAGCTGCGACTGATGCTGAATGCAAAGGTTTGCACTCCAGTATCTTAATTGGCTTAAGCATGGGTTCTTTGAAACAGACAGTCCCATATTTCAGCAGGTCCTCGCAATGCAGACTTGAATCGAAAACGACCTCACAGACTTTGAGCTTGGATATACTTTGAGCAGGGGAGTCGATTTTGTTTCGACGTCCATCTCACCTTGAGATAAACCGCCGTCAAGGGAAGTCATTTTTGCACGGGCCCATCGCCCAGTGCAAGTTAGTAGGAGAACCAAGAAAGGAAAACGCAAAATAATACATAACTTGTGTATGTAACGGTATCCAGACGGCTTACTAAAAGAACGGTACTCAGAAACAGATACACAAAAAAAAAAGAAAAAAAAATGAAACCTCGACGAGGCGGAGAGTGCGCAAGATAACCTTGAAAACGGATTAGCACTATTCTTTGTCGCTATACACTGCTCGGACTGGCAAAACATTTGTGTCTCGACCGAGCGCTCGAAAATAAAAGATGGGGCTTTATTGTTACATAATAAGAGAGTAAGTGAGAACTCCACCATCGAAAAAGGTGTTTAGTTCGATGAAGAGCTGTAGATATTCTGTGCCAGGGAGGAATCCGGATAAGGCAAAATCGAATATCCAACGGTTTGAACATTCCACGCTCTTGTTAGTGCTGTTTTGGTTTCATATACATCGGACTATGCCCAAAGACTACTCATCGGTGTTTCTCTCGTTAGTCCATCAACGAATCGGCACCAGCAACTCCGTTTCTTAGCTTTCATCAAACACTTCATTCGCGTTTCTAACGTCGCGTATTGTTGATAACTAGCGAATAACCCGTCGTCCCGGAAGATCTTATATGCGGCGGCCTTCTCCGCGTTCATGTCTGAGCACTATTTGTCCCACCATGGGTTGGGAGGCCGTTCGCGAGAGTTCGTGTTTAGTTTGAGCTTGAATCGCGGTGTCGCGAATCAAGTCAGCCAGGAACACGGAGGTAGTTCTTGCGTGGATTCGATTTTGCCGGATAACGCGGACGCGTAGCTCTTCCTGTTTCCGCGCGAAGGAAACGAAAACGCAACGATTGGCAACTGGCACCTAGAGACAGCCGATACTTTGAAATCAATTTTCGAGTATCGAACGGAAGGAGAAATGCGGTCAAAATGGGTGTTCTATTAGTGATCACGATCACAAGCGTATAGTGAAAGCGTTTAAGCGAAATCCCAATGCTTCGTTGAAAGTTGAATCGGTTCCAGTTTTTCGTTCAGAGAGCCAGGGAGCGGGAGGGACTACATGCGGACAAAGTGCAGAAAACTCCAAATCGTCGTCCAGCACAAGTTTGATGTTCAGGAGGAAGTAAGGCAGCAAAAACTTTCAAAGTTTTCTAATAAATACATGATTTGGCAAGTGATCTGCTTATGTGACAAACGGAGTGCGCCGTTCGTGACTACTGGAACTATATACGGTGAGATCTACCTCAAGGAGTATCTACAGTAGCATGTACTTCCTATGTTGAAGCAACACCAGCGCTCTACGATCTTTTGGCCGGATCTAGCTTCGTGCCACACACGTAGCCAGCGGGGTCACTTTCGTGCCCAAGGACATGGACCCTCCTCCCCCCCGCAAACGCACCGGAACTAAGGTCTATAGAAAAATACTCGACAATTATCAAGCAGGCAATCCAGGGAGGTCAAATCGGAGAGAGACGTAACGAAAAAGTAGGTTTCCGTACAGAAGAAGCAGCAGCCAGATGTTGTACAGAACCTAATGAGTGGAGTTAAGCGAAAGGTGTGAGCGTACGGTTATGGTATTGAAGTTGAATGAAATAAATCTGCCAAAAGCTTACTAACGGATTATATTTTATTGTCTGAAAGTTTAAAAAGGATCGGAACACTAGGTAATTTTCTAGCATTTTTTTCCATGATGCAATTTGATGTGGGGCATCTTTTATCACTTTCCCTGCCCCGCTCATTTTCATTTTCAGTGGCCAGACGAAGTCTCCATTATTTATGCATCCTGTACAGGTGATTTCTAAAACGATAATAATACCGCTCGAAAATAATTTCAGAAAAGCATAACAAAAATCACCTACTGTATAGTCAACACCTTCGCACTCAATTACATCGGTTTATATTTAATCATCCACTTATCCATGGGCTCTGAAAAATCAATCAGTACAAATCCTGTTGTTTGAGTTTGCTATTTTAATATTAATCGAGTTTCTTCTGGGAGTAATTGTAAACTGACTATCCTTTCTTTTCACGGTTCATCTAGGGGGAATCTCGAGAAGGATTACTTAGTAAGACACAATACGGCTTCTGAATAATGTATCGGTATTGCGTTTCAAGTTGGCGATTTATACCGTTTGTGTCCTGCATAATGGCAAATGAAAATTTCTTGCTACGCTAGGGTAGGTACACGATTTCACTGGACTGCTGGATGATAGCCAGTCCTACCTTGTGGGGATTATTTCATCGAGTTAAAGAATGCATTCAGGAATACACGCCCATTAGCTTGTTTTCTGTCGCAAGACTTCTACTAGAATACTAGATTATATGTATGCGACAAGCTACTAGGTACTAACAGAAAATCGAAAACGATACTCACAGCGAACATTTTCGTGCAATAACGTTCTAATCATTCACACATATGCAGGGCGTTAGGTATTTTATCCTCCTGCACGTAGTCCCTCGCGTGATGTTTCATCAAATAATTTTCAATTTTCAGTTCGAACCAAAAGCTCATTTGAAATCAATTTCGTCTGCCAATAGAAATACAAAAACTTATACCATGCGGAATCAGTATTTTCATATGCTACCCCAACTATAGCAATGCGTGTGGCAGATGGAAGAAACTTTGGTTGGTTCTGGAACTATGTGAACCCACAATACTATCAAGTTCTTCGGGGCATGATTACTACGGGCACAGTATGGGTAACACACAAAACAAAGCAATAAAAGTAAATTGCTCATATATGAGTTTCATGGCTCAATGATAATTAATTTTCATTTATGCCGCGAGTCTCGCCACTCGTTGACTTTGGGCAAGCATGGAACAGTTCGTCGCTGGACCTTGCAATCACATGGAGTGGAGCGTTGGTAGATTACAGGAACCTTTCAATAAAAACTCCAGTCATGAAATAAATCATATATAAGACAATTGTAATGTCAGTACACCTTTAAGAAATCTTGCGGCCATATTTACGTACAGAAGTCAACTTAATAAAATTATAAAAGTTTGATTCATGATTTTGTTTTATTACAATTTGTACATTGCTAATTAGTAGTTAGAGTATATCATTCCGAAAACTGTCCCATCTGAAGTTCAGTACCCTGGTTCTTATCAAAAATTTGGCTCAATTCCAACAACCGATTATTCAAAGTTCTAACGATATCATTCAAAACACGCTGACATCGATGGTTATGCAGCAATGTGAATTTTTTTGCTTTTGCACAAATTATGCAGATTTTTGTTGGGAAATATTCTTTCTTTATCCTCCGGTATATAGGTACCGTCTGAAAGTCTCTGCAGGCGGATTTCGACGCTGACCGTAACACATGGATGGATCAGTGATACGAAAAAAAAAATAGCAGAATTTCAGTGATGATTATGATGGTTGCGGATAAAACAAAAAAAAAATGGAACGAAGCGGATAGTCCAGCAGTGCAGTAATATTCTGTTTGATGTTTTAATTTTTGCGATGCAGTAATTGCTTAAAGAGCACACTTTTTGCTAGGTCTGCTTGATCAAAACCTTTCAGATGATTCATGATTATTGGAAAACGTTTTCCATCCAACAAGGACTTGCTGTATTATGACGGAAACAGCACACCGGGTTCTCTTTGAACCAACTCGATGTCAATACATACTTCATACACAGCATTACATCATGGGCCACGAAACGATGTTTCTGGGTAAAATTCCAGTTCTTGTAAATAGTACATGCATGTTAGACATTCTGCAATTCCAGAAAGGGGTTGTTAATGATCTACACTTTAACGACAATGTATCAGATCTTATTACACTGTATTTTCAACAATTTCGTCCCAAAAGCTATACTTGGTTAATGGTTATGTTTTCAATATCAATTTTCAGATATGTAAAAAATATTGAAATTACCCAGTCAGAACTTTGAGTAACAGCAGATGATAATTAAACTGCGAACAATTGATGAGAATGTCGAAGATTTCCACAAAAATGTAGAAACGACAGGTCTTGCTAAAAGCGAATTGTTGGCAACACAATTAGCGCTGTCCACTTCAGTATTCAGCAAGGTGGTAAAGGTAGAACGATTTTAACTTGTTTATCGATGTTATCGTATATAGTCAGCAGAAGTTTAGTCACGAAGGTAGTCTGCGACGCGTTTACAACACATGATAGCCTTCACGCTATTCAAACTCTGTTCAACCTCTGCAAAGCAACGTTATTTCAAACTGGGTTGTTACAATCAGAACACTGTTAAGTAAAACATTGGTGTGATTGCAGAGTAATTTCACGTATGTCGGTAAATTAATAGTACCTTAATTTATCTAATCCGATCTTCCAGAATGAATCGAGTCGTGATAGTTTTTCGATATTGTTGGTTAGCCGTTTGTGGACTCTATAGATCACTACTATAATGTAAATTTTAATTATTTTAGAAGGAAAATTCTGCATAATTATGTGCGAAAAACGCCAAAACAAAGTGAATCTTTCTTATGAAGAACGCAATTGCATCTGCTCACGATGGCACCAGTATTCTATCAGCTTCTAAATAATTCCAGGTTCCGTTCGAAACATTACGAAATTGCGTCAAATATTTCGCGTGAGTTAACAATACAACCATTTAAGGTGTTGTTGAAGTGGATAATCGAAAAAACATGATCGAAAAAGAGAAGGAAAAGGAATAAAAAAAATGCTCCGAAGCGCAAACGTGATCGTCGCACAGCTAAACAACTACGTGAGCCGGAATGCACAACTTCAATTCCACACTCTGGCGATGACGAGGACAACGAAGTTATTATTCGCACAAGTACAAAGTCAGACGCAGTTGCTGAAAAAATATGTTTTTTCAACATTTTTTTCCGCGTTTTCATGATTTTTCAGATCATTTACCACTTCCTCATTTTCTTACCTGATAGACGTCAATGGATTGCATTTATTAGTTGTTTTATTGACATGTAAATAATCTGCAGTATTCATACTCTTGAAATATAAGTTGAACCGATGTTCTAGGAGTGCATATTGTTTTTTTTAATTTCGATTATAGAGATTTTCTAACCTATGTGCAGGGTCAGAACGCGACTTTTATCTGTGTTTTGAAGTTGATGATCACGGATCAATAAATTCTGTAAATTCACTGGGTCTACATTTATGAATCCAAATTTAAGTTTCCAGTTTCGTAGTTGATGCCAAGCCCGTGCTTTAGGTTATCTATATCTTGTAATGCTCTTCGATATTCATTAATATCGCTCGTTTACGCGTTTTCTACTACCAATCCGATATGAAGAATAGAGAGTGCTGTATTTGACCTATAACATTTCGCGCTATCATAGTTATTTGTCCATACGTTTAATTATTTGATGGCTTTCAATCCAATAATTAGATCACAGAATTGTAATATCGAAAACTTTCTAAATACTGTTGCAATGAATGATGCGTTCAATTACGCATATAAGATTAACATTGCTAAGGAATACTCCAATGTCCAACTGTTTGGAGTTCAAATTGCCTTTGTTTAAAAAAATACGCGTTACTATCGGTAGCTGGCTGCCCAGAGTTAAAAAATACTCAAAAACTAAATAAGATCTTTTTAGTGACCGTTTATCGGAAGATTCTTGTTTAGTTCAGTTAACTTTGCTTTACTCATGGGAGAGTGTACTAAATAGTCCTTCCGTCAACTAAATGAAGCATTTCTGCATACATTTGGACATTTGGTTTGGCTGAAAAGTCACAATGTGGGCTTTGGAGAAGATTCGCAAGGATTTCTTGTGAGTGAGTTATAATTATTGATTCGCGCTCTTATTTGGAATTAGGCTTGTGGAGCCAATACCATTTGGTGCAGTGATATGTATTATGAAAATAGTCAATTTTTACCCCTGTCTAACCGTTATGTGTCCGACAGGGTACCTGCGTACTTTTTTGGATTTCAATCCATGACATACTAATATTTTTGTCCAAGCTGGAAGTTGATATTTAGTGACATCTTAGAACATCATCAATCATAGCTTTTGATGGAAAGAAGTTGATGATACGGAATAAGCAAAGGATTCTGGATTTTCACCCCGTAACAGGTCATCAAGGATACCTGGGTATTCTTCAAACTGAAATGTTCATAACACTGGCATTTCTTACCCGGCCAACGTACAATTTCGGATGCTTTAGAATCAGTCCCTCACCTGCTTTTATGCTCAGCAAAAATGACCGACAATTCCAAGAGTTTTGATAATATAATTCACAAATTTAAAATTAACAAATCGTATCCAAATAATGGAAATCTGGATTACCGGGAACAATTTACATTTATTCGATTCTTTTTGCAGAATCGTGAAGGTGGTGAGTTCATAAATCCAAGACATTCAAAAGTATCCGAATCTGTTAAAATGCCTTAGTTCTGAACAATTCGGTTTTTGTATACCCTTATACCCTCGTTGGCCTGTTTACGATGATTTTTTTTGTTGTTGCACAATCAACGGCTAATATTCGTTTTTAATGTGAATATTTATTTTTATAAACGATGCTGTGGTTAACAATTAATCGTGCGTGTGTTATGCTGAATTGCTTATGTTGATTCATGTTCATCTTCATTTTCAATAAAGCAAAGATAGCTTCCTGCCCTCTAAACGTCATAACCACTGCCTATCCAACTTTATCATTCCAATCACGCTATTCGAGTTAATCTTAGTCATAAGCGAAAAAACCCACCGAGGAACCATTCAGGCGATACTTTTTCTATTTTCCTCCTATCAACGTCTTGCCTGAACTTCCGTCACACCATGCGGCGCATCTATCTGTCACGGCAGCGTTTCGAAAATTTGCATTTTTATCCAATTATGAAATTTACGTCAAACTTAATTACCCCCAGTAGGGCGGAAGGGCAGCAGCAGAAAACTTTTCCGCTTGTATCCGGAAGCTGATAGAGGGGGATAAGAATCTGAAGTCTGTCTGCACGTTTGCAATGGACCGAGCCGCGGACTATTCTTTATGCTGCTTTGTTGGTCACACTGGTAGCGATAAGTTGCGATGCGAAATTAAGTATTCGCATAACCTGTTCCGGTCTTTCTTCAGCTTTTCTTCAACTATAGGTAAGATGGTGCATCTGAATCTGCTACCATAAGTACGTTTATTTCGAGGATTTAAAAATTATAAATGTAAATGTAAATATATTACATTTGAGAGTAATTTATCAACAATTTGTTCCAAAATATCAATAACATGAACTTAAACCAAAGGACATTCTTCAAAAATAACGGATCTGCACATGACCCTCTCGTTTTTCCTCATCGGTCACGGAGAAGAACAAGGAACAGTCGAAAGCGTAACATGGAAATTTCACTTCGTATTGCTGTCACGTTCATTTTGGCGCTGTAATTTGTCTTGACAATTTGCCCGAAGAACGAAGTTAAACTTCAAATTGATTTTCGCACGTTGTTCATTAGAGTTTGACGAACAATTATTGATTTTATCAGTAACGGTTTCCTTTGAGAATAAAAGTATTCGAACATCCAGATAACGATACAAGATACACCATTTCCCTCAGCATCATTATCATCAGGGCTGAGTAATCCGGATCATGACTGAATGTATTGAACATTTGCAAATACCTCGGTATTGGGCCGTTGCCCTGGAATCTTTCTGCACTAGTATCGTACTATATCGTCCACCGCACACATACTGCTCCCTATAATGTACCCCTTTCTGAAAATTGCTTACAACCCCTGATCAGAAAAAATCAATGAATCGGATGAGCACCATAGTTTTTTAAATTAAAAAGCCGATCCTGAACATTCTAATCCAGCATCCTAAACATTGACACACTTAAACAATACATGAAGACAAATATCCGTCAGGAACGAGTTAAAATTTACTCCGCATAATTCCTCACAACAATAGACTCCCCTGGGGGTAAATTCACCCTGGTTGAAAACCATTGACCTAGTGGTTCACTAATGATTCGTCAATAAATATAAGTAAGCAAGACGAAAAAAGTGAATCAACTACGTTCGATGGATTGTAATTACCGCAGGCTCACTCCGGAGCGGAGAAGTCCGTAATCCATATACAAGGTCCTGGCGATCCTGGAGAAAGGTAAGAGCATCGAGTGCAAGCCGGGTTCCGAAACGTGCAACATGTGCTGAATCGGAAGCCGAAAGGCAAGGTGGCAAAATGCTTCCGCGTCTTGGGCCAAGGGGTGGTGTGATCGGCCAGACGCCCAAAAAGTGTTTGGCCAAAATGAACATTGTCATGAGGAAGCGGATGTCGAGGCTGTGTCGGAAGCGTAAGCGGGCATCCAAAAGCTGGAGGTGCTCGTTATGGATGTTTTTCTTGCGCAGCGCAACGTGGTGGTGATCACGGAAGACAAGACATACTGTAACCAGCCCTGGTCGATCCCTAGCAAGCGTGTAGTTTATGCGCCACTTCCCTTAGGAAGACTGCACGCCAAAAGTTATTTGCCCGGATGAGAATCTTCTTAGGGCGAGTCCCTGAAGAAGATTCGCCAAAAAAAATATTCAGGATCGGACCATACAGGCTTATCAAAAATTAGCCTCCAAAAGACGGGTAGACGACCCAATTATCAGCAGCAGCAATCATCTGAAAACCTAATCACCCTAAGAGAATTCGCGTTAAGAAACTCCCCATACCTAAATTATCCTCATGGACAATATATCCACTCACCGCCAGGTGGCACAAATATGCTGAAAGCGAAGCTTTCACCGCGAATCACATTTCGCCAGGCGGAAGACGGTGAAACGAGACGTAAACTATGCCGAACGAAGTTACGTAAACATACTGGAATCGGGACTAAACCTTGAGGGAGTGCTATACAAATCTACAAACAATTGCTACATTTAAACTACAAAACGTTTATTCAACGGTACACGGAAACAATTGCATCTCTATTTTATGTCCCTATTTTGCATATTTTAAAATTCTAGGCCTATCTTCTATTGGTGTGCTTGAACCCAAGTAGCACGCTTTGTTACTGTATAGTATTTGTAACTCTCTTGGTAACAACTATGTTATGGAAAAAGCGCACTTTGTTTATATGTTGTGCAACATGTTCCTAATTGTAGCAAAATAATGAAAACAATAGCTGTGCCATTTGTCGAGTACTGGGTAGTTGGACAGTTCTGTTTTAGGGTGAAATGGCAAACAAAGAGGCATTTGCAACTTGTTAGACTGTTTGTGCAAGTTAGAAAAGTTTCTGATTAGTTTCACAACTGTTATTGATGTTTGCATGCTTAACACTATTGACCAACTCTATAGTTACATAGTTGCACAATCAGTTTAAAAACCCGTGGACATTCTTTTCAAATATATCCAACAATAAAAAATATTGTGTAGCAGTTGTGCAACATTTGAAACTTTCAACAAGGTGCAATTGCTACTTGGGAACTCTCTCCCTACTAGTTTTCTAGAGTGGGACATGGTTATATGGAAAAAATAAAATTTTGCTCCGAGTAACTTTTTGGGTCCAATTTAGCTCCCAGAACAACTCTGCAAATTTTTAGCTCGATCGGTGAAACTGTATTTTTGCACCCACGGTTTAAAGTTTACATGGGATTTCGTCTGGGGAAATCGTCTTTTGCAAAATAATTCTTCAAAGCGTCACCCGTTACCTTCTAAAAATAAGTAGATTTCAGATTTTAATAGGAAATTTGTCAAGAAAACAAAGTCTAGAAGACCGCGAAACGATCTGATGTTTGTAGAAAAAGTTATTACATAAACCGATTGATGCCCTGAAGATTGATGAAAATTTCACTTTTCATAGCATCACTGCGGCTAACAGTCGATTTATATACATTTTTTTACTTTCTCTCATTATGTACAAAGGAAGCCTCAATTTATCAATCAAAACTCTTGCGAAGTGGCCAAAAAGTATTTTTTTACAATGGAGAAGACGTTTACGTACTAACCCAGTACACATGCTATTAATACTCACCTTTTTCGTTCCTTGCGAGGCTTACTTGTGTGCTCACCTTTTTCATTCCTTGCTAGGCTTACTTTTGTGCTAGCCTCTACCATACCATGTGAGGCTGACTTTTGTGCTAACCCTTAACATACCGTGTGAGACTGACTTGGATGCTTACCCTTTCACTCCTCTGCCACGCCATGAGGCATCGATAGCTAAGTCCCAACATACTACGCTACGACCCTCCCATCTTGGCATGAGGCAGTCCACATATACGCCTATACACTCGCTCTTCTGCCTTGCTTCGGGGTGGCTGGGTTTACCCCTTACGCAGTTGCCAGTCGCTGCGCCAAACCTGCCTCAGCATGGACAGACCATTCACTCCCTTTATTGCGCTCAGCCTTTTTTGCTCCAACTAACCAATCACTAGTTAGTCGTACCTTTTTTACGTTTTAACGACATTCAATTAGCTAGAGATTACTGGGTAGGGAAAGTTATGAAACTTAGAGCCATAGTACTCAAGTGAGAGCAAGGATGTGAAGTAAACAGATCGGAAAACTAGAAGTGGCAGGGTCATTAGAACAGGCTTAATATCGTGCGGGCTTAATTTTTGCCTTCTGATAATGAGGGTCGAGCTTAGGCAGAATAACTACGAATCACTCGAGTTCACTATCATGTGTCCTTGATAAAGGTAGACGTATCTATCTTTACCGTGACAACCGGCAAAAATTAAGCCACGCAAGATCACCACTGAAAACCTGTCGACGATTAGCATCAATCTGAATGATGATTGCTGCTGTTCATCTCTGTATGCCTTTTGAATGCCGGGATAGATTTTTATTAGACTATTGTCACTGTTCTCACAGTCGTGGCGGGTTTGCTACATTGTGTAAGGCAGTGGCTGTGTCTACAGCGGCTACCCACCGCTGCCGATGGAATCCGTCGTTAGTCGTACCCATCGTCTGTTGCTCGGTGCGCCAAATTACCTGTAGCCTACAGGCAATCTGGGTGGTTGCAGTCGAGACTGCGTTCCACTTCTCCACCGATTGACACATCCGCTGAATAAGGGTATCAGGGGTTGTGTCCCAGCCACAGACGTCAAGCATTGCTCTTCTTTCGACGCCGAAACGAGGACATACGAACAGTATGTGTTCGGCAGTTTCGTCTACACCTGGGCAGTCCGGGCAGGCTGGGACCTCCGCGTGCCCGAACCTGTTGAGGTATTGTCGGAAACAGCCATGGCGTGACAGGAATTGTGTCAGATGGAAGTGAACTTCCCCATGGGGTCTTCCCACCCAGCTCGATTTGTTAGGTATCAGCCGGTGGGTCCACCTACCTTTCGAGGAGTTATCCCACTCAAGCTGCCATCTGACGACCGAGGTCACCCTGGTGCGTTCGCGGGCTCCTCTATTTCCACGTAGCTCAAAGCACTCATCATCTTCCCGAATGACCAGCCCGACTGGCATCATGCTCGCTATCACGCAGGATGCATCGTGTGATACCGTGCGGTAGGCAGATATCACACTGAGGCACATCACGCGGTAGGTGCTCTCCAGTTTCTGTAGGTAACTGGTTACCCTCAGTGCTCTAGACCATGACGGGCCGCCGTACCTGAGGATAGATACGGCAACGCCTACCAGTAAGCTACGTCTACTGGCGCACACCTTTGAGCTATTGGACATCATCCTCGATAGAGCCGCAACAGCAGTCGACGCTCTCTTGCATGTATAGTCGACGTGGCTGCCAAAGGTCAGCTTGTCGTCTATAATGACTCCGAGAGACTTCAGACTCCGCTGTGAGGTGATCACGAATTCTCCCAAGTGGATAACTGCATGTTGTGCCGACTTGCGGTTGTTGACGATAACTACCTGCGTCTTATGCTGAGCGAGCTCCAGGCCTCTCGCGCTCATCCATTCCTCCACCGTGTTTACCGCGTGTTCTGAGGTTAGTTCTACCTCAGGGATTGACCTCAAAGGTTACCCCAGGAGGAAACTTCAGTCTCAGAACTCCGTCATACATGAGGTTCCATAGCACCGGGCCTAGGATCGAGCCCTGCGGGACTACGGCGGTAATCGGAACCCTTTTCTGACCGGCATCGGTCTCGTATAGCAGTACGCGGTTCTGGAAGTAGCTTTCCAGGATCCGGTACAGACCCACCGGTAGGCTAAGCCGGTGTAACGAGAGCGCGATGGTATCCCAGCTTGCGCTGTTGAATGCGTTCTTCACGTCAAGTGTCACTAACGCACAGTATCGACTGCCTCGCCTTTTTCGTTGGATCGCTATCTCGGCAGTCTTTATCACTGAGTTGATAGCGTCCACTGTCCTTCCGAAAGCCAAACTGGTTGCTTGACAGGCCATCCGTACCTTCTGCGTACGGGGTGAGCCTGTTGAGGATGATCCTCTCAAGCAATTTGCCAGTCGTGTCGATCAGACAAATTGGTCTGTACGCCGATGGGTCGCCTGCCGGATTCCCGGGCTTCGGCAACAGCAACAATTTCTGCCTTTTCCATCTATCGGGGAAACGGCACTCGTCAAGGCATCTCTGCATAGCTAGCCTGAACATGTTCGGGTTCGCTATGATCGATGCCTTGAGAGCGCTGTTTGGAACTCCATCCGGCCCTGGAGCTTTGTTCATTGCTAGGGAATTAGCCACTGCGAGTAGTTCTTCATTCGTCACCGGAGCCACCATTTCAGCCGTGCCCGCACTGTCTCGTAGTGCAGGTGGCCAGGGGCTTGTTGCTTGAGACGGGAAGAGTACTTCGATAATCGTCGCCAACCGGTCCGGAGAATGTTCTGGGGGTGAAGAGTCTTTGGTCTTGGCCATCACGATTCTGTAGGCGTCACCCACGGATTCGCGTTGGCACTCTCACACAGGTTGTCGAAACACGCTCTCTTGCTACTTTTAATGGCCTTGTTAAGGGCCAATTTCGCAGCTCGAAACACTTCACGGCGGTTCTCTCTTGCATCCTCGGTGCGGGCTCTTTGCATCCTACGTCTAGCTCTGAGGCAGGCTGATCGTAGAGCTGCAATCTCGGCACTCCACCAGTATACCGGGCATCTATCGTTTCTTGGCAGGGTTTTTCTCGGCATAGTGGCGTCGCACGCGCGTTATAGAACGGCTACCAGCGCATCCCCGCTTAGACTGTCGGTGTTGGCCTCCAGTCCCAGGGCCGCGATGAAAGCTTCGCTGTCGAAGTGATTGGACTTCCACCCGCGTACCTGACAAGGATCTCCCGCCCTCGGATGCTGCACACCATAGTTGATCCTAAAGCGGATTGCTAAATGATCGCTATGGGTGTAGCCTTCGTCTATCCTTCATTCCATGCCTGGAACCAGACTCGGGCTGGCAAATGTTACGTCAATCCATGCCTCCACCCCGTTTCTACGGAATATGCTAGCGGAGCCATTGTTAGCTAGCACAGTATCGAGTTTCGCAAGCGCCTCCATTAGCGCTTGGCCCCTGCTATTTGTACAGCGGCTGCCCCACTCTACTGCCCAAGCGTTAAAGTCTCCCGCTATGACTACCGGTTTCCGGCCCACTAGGTCTGTTGAGAGCCTGTCGATCATCTGGTTGAACTGTTTTATGGGCCACCTTGGTGGAGCGTAGCAGCTACAATAGAACACACCATTGATCTTGGCAATCTCGACACCCTCGGCGGAGGAGTGTATTACCTCTTGAACCGGAAGCCGTCCCGTTGTACAGATTGCCACCATCCCAGGCCCATCCGACACCCAATTGCCGTTGCCGGCAGGGACGTTGTACGGGTCTGATAGGAGGGCGACATCTGTCCTCGACTCCGAGACCGACTGCCACAGCAACTGTTGGGCTGCTGCACAATGGTTAAGATTTAGCTGTGCAACGTTCACGGCTTCTTCTTCTTTGCCTCACCGAAGGGACACGAAGGTCCGCCCATAGCATGATTACGGGTTTGCTTCTTAGCGGTGCAGATAGGGCATTTATGCGCCTTAGTGCAGCCCCGCTCCTTATACCCCTCCTCGCCGCATCGACGACATAGTTTGCTCCTGTCTGTGCCCTTACATTCGAAAGATTTATGGCCGGACTCAAGGCACCGATAGCACTTATCCACTGAAGGCGGCTAGGGTATGCTAATTGGGCATACCGACCAGCCGATCTTCAGTTTACCTATCACGGTAACCTTTTTGGCATCTGCCATCAGTACCCTGAAGTAGGCTACTTGGGTGCCGAACTCGTCCAGTTGTCTACGGACGGCTATAATTAGAGACTCGTCCATGATTTGAGGTTGTGTGTCATGGGCCATTACATTTTATTTCGTCAATCCTGAACGCCTCACACAAACGGAGTGCCGAACCCCTTTGCTAGAGGTGGTTTGGCGAGGTCCCCTCCAGGGGGGAGACTAGTGGAGCGACGGGGGCTGCATCCGACAGCACCAGTGACCCCCCAGCAGTGGTAGAAAATAGCCCTGCCAATGCGCTGGACGGGCCACTAACCGCGATGCGCAAAGTGGTGGAGCAGCTCGATGCAATAATCGAGTTAACTAGCGCGAAGCAAAACAGCAAGGAGCTGAAACAGAGCCTGCTGGTGCTCCGGAAGGCTGTTCGTGTCGCAAGACAGAAACAGCAGGCTTACGCCAAGAGGGTGGAATGTCGGGAGAAGTCCTAAGGGGAACCCAGACAGTGGCCTCCAAGAGGGAGGGAAGAGAGAAGGCCGACCTAAGTACCCAGACAGGGACCTTCCCCTTCCCCTTCTATGGAGCAGCCATGTCGCTCGAAGCGGCGGCTGAGTTTTCTCGAAGGGCAAGGGCAAGCGCAAGACGACGTCGAACGCGAAGCGCCCCAGGAAGTCACCAGGCGAGGGTGCAAAAACCAACACCACACGGCGTGTAACCGTCAAGGCCAAACGCCGTTTGGTCGAGGTAAACCGGGGCGAAAATGACCCCGCCGGGCAGAGAGAAGGTGCCAGCAACTCGTCGCATATGGGGCAGCGGGGCGTAAACCCCTGGACGCTGATCACCAACAAGAAGCCGACACCGGCACCGGATGCACCACGGCCCGCGAAGAAGGCCAAGGACAGAGGCGAGGCCTTGTGGTTAAAGACCGACAAGGACAAATACTCCGACGTCCTAAAGTCGATGAGGGCGGCCGAAAGCCTCTCGGCCCTCGGGCAAGACGTGTGCAGCATGAGACGCACCAATACAGGAGAAATGCTTTTGGTGCTGAAGCGAGGCGCACAATCCAGTGCGGTCTACAAGGCCTTGACCCAAGAGATCCTGGGTGAAGGCGCCCAGGTCAGGTCGTTATGGGCGGAAATGACTCTCCAGTGTAAGCAGCTGGACGAGTTCACGACCGCAGACGATGTCGTCGCAGCCGTCAAGGAGCAATGCGACGTAACAATCGAGCGGGCCTCTGTGCGCTTGGGAGGGGAACCCTCCGGCACCCAAGTAGCCTACTTCAGGCTACTGAAGGCAGAAGGTTACCGTGATAGGTAAACTGAAGATCGGCTGGTCGGTATGCCCAATTAGCATACCCTAGCCGCCTTCAGTGGATAAGTGCTATCGGTGCCTTGAGTCCGGCCATAAATCTTACGAATGTAAGGGCAGAGACAGGAGCAAACTATGTCGTCGCTGCGGCGAGGAGGGGCAAAAGGAGCGGGGCTGCACTAAGGCGCATAAATGCCCTATCTGCACCGCTAAGAAGCAAACCCGTAATCATGCTATGGGCGGACCTTCGTGTCCCTTCGGTGAGGCAAATAAGAAGAAGCCGTAAACGTTGCACAGCTAAATCTTAACCATTGTGCAGCATCCCAACAGCTGCTGTGGCAGTCGGTCTCGGAGTCGAGGACAGATGTTGCCCTCCTATCAGACGGCTTAAATCGCTGTGGTGTGCTCTCTGGACCCCACCCTTTGCTCTTTAACAGCAAGAACGAATCTGACTCACCAGATCTGCTGCTGTCGTTTGCTGATGTCGATCGTTCTGCGATGCGGTGGTTGTGTCGATGACGGGCGATCACATCGATTGACCTCCCCGGTTTCTGACCAGCGGTTGTTGGATGTTGCTGGTTGTTGATTTAGTTGGCCAGAAAAGTTGCGATGGGTTTTCCGGTGATTAAAGGAAACAGTTTGTTGATGGTCCGTCCTTCCTTCCGGCGGTGAAACTGTGCCGGATTCGAATTCGTCCGATGATGCGCGCGTGGTTTTCGCTCTCCCTGCTTCTTCTCTCGGTCGTTGTTTGCTGTGCAGAATAGAAAAATGTCGTCTGGCTATTGCAAACGGAGTCATTAGCACATTTGTGGGGTCAATGGCACTTAATTCTGAACACATTTACCTTCTCTGTAACCGTTTCGCCCACACAAATTTACGCACGTGAAAACTACCTTTTAGTGAGAGACTAAACGGCAGAGAACAAAGTAATTAGCCTAATTGTAAATACAGACACGTTACTTTTACATGCTTTGGACAAAGTACTAGTACTTTCAAAACGTTTGATGGACTGGGACAAAATCAACTGACATTGTAAATCCGTATACGTATTTTTCCGCAAATTTCTTCGGGCAAGTTTGGAAATTAACGACTAGCTGTTTTATTCTGTCAGGTAACCTATGGCTCTTTTTTTTCTCTCTCCATCATGCATTCCAAGCGAAGGATCGTCATGGTTCTTGTCTTCAGAAGAATCTCAACATGCAATTTAATTTGTTTCACTCGCGGAGAGTAGTATTTGCTGGGGTGTTGCACAAGAGTCAACGGTAAGTTGCTAACTCTTGGCGCAAACAAATCAGATTGGTTCTACTAAAATTGAAAAATATTACTGAATATGATATGACCACTACAATACCTTATTAGGTCATTATGCTCGATGGCAATGAATGGCAGGGGACCGACTATTTCGCGTACACTGGGAAAAAAGTGAGCAGCGACATTAAGTACATCTCCTACATTGAGTCCCCAAACAAGGTCCTTTTGTTTCTGACAATCAGTGAGAAAAGGGATCTCAAAGCTGGCCAATTTTTCTTCGCCACTTGCGGTCAACGAGAAGGTGTACAGCACGACTGAAACAACTACACGAAGCGGTCCCAGGAGAAAATTGAATATTGGAACGTGATCTCAAGAGGGCGATGAAAGGACGAATGAACCATCGAGGTTAAAATTCAAATAAATAGGGGAGACTGAGGAGACTTGATCCCCGGGGAGACTTGATCCCATCATGGTAACTCAAAGGCGGATCAGAATACATTAATCGAATATACTATAAAGTTGCGTAGTTTTATCTAAACATAAATTTCATTAACACAGAAAAAAGAAATTGGACTTTTGTGTAACCGAATTTTTACCGATTTAAAAAAAAGTCTCAGAAGAACTGAAGAAGATTTATTTTTCAAATTTTCAAACTTTTATAAAATTGATAAAATCACCCACTACATACTCTACTTTTGCATACAGAATTACAGGAGAATGTCAATTATATGAATACGTTATGATTGAGCTGATTCTTTTGTTCAACTATATTTTTACTAAAATTTGCTGAAATAGATGCTATGGGTTCACTTGATCCCTTCAAATTCGTGGAGATTTGATCCCCTTCGCCATACTTCATACACACCACTGAAAATAACCAAATTCACACCAGAACAATTGAAGTCATTGTTGTCATAAAAAAAATGTCAAAAATGAACGCTTCATCGTAAAGAAACATAACTGTAATTGTTTACTACAGTATACGCAGCAACCATTCATCCCACATTTGACGTTCCTCAACCATAATAAAGACAGCTTTCAAATAATTGAACGGAGATTTGGGGAATTCGTAAAACAATCAGGTGAGAGATGCGTAATATGTAGTAACAAAAATAACAATACCTAATCATAACAATTTAATCAATACTACAATCCACTTAATAAAATTGAATGGGGTAATGTATCCGTTTTTGTCCTATTAAGAAGGGTACCACATCATTACTACAATAATTTTATTATTTAAGCTTCTTTGATTTGTTATTAAGGTCCATTTTTTGTTTCAATTATAGAGGTTTTAACGTTAAGGTCATTCGCCTCTTATTAAGAGCCAATATAATAACAAAATTGTTTTGAGAATGGTGAAAATCTTCTGTTTGAGCGCAGCAAAATCTCTAATCGAGTACCCCCATTATCGCAATACCATTTGAGTCAATGCGTTGAGCAAAGATGGCAGACGCTGCTCTAACCAAAGGCTTCAGATGGGTAGGATGATAGTAGAAACAGGGCAAAAATAGGCTTATTACCCTACATGCTCTTTTAAACACGTTTTCATAAAGGAATCAAGTGTCCCCAAATTAGGGATCGAGTCTCCAGTAATCTAAGAATTTTCCATTTTTTTGTTGTTTTCCAGAAATGCTCTTAGCTCATGTCCAGTATAATATTTCCATGTAATTTTTTTATGATTATTAGTCATCCCTAGAAACAATATAAAACTACAAAAAAATACATAGTTTTTTATCATTCCACGGAGTTGGACTGAAAAATAAAAAAGGGGATCAAGTCTCCTCAGTCTCCTCTAATAAAAATCCGCTGATGCTAGGTCTGTGTCACTGCGAGAGGGCGATGATGTAATTCAATATCCACCACCGATTCGTTTGCCTCAGAGACATAGCAGTTTTTTGAGCTTTCTCGTTGACAAACAGCTGATCTAAGATCCGATTCCATTTGTTAATAATTTTACTCATTCGTGGCATGTTTAGTATGGTAATCGATTTCCATCGAGTCAAGCAATACTAGACATTTGGAAAGTGGATTCATATAGATCAGGAAAATAGTAGCTAAAATAAGCGCTCTTCCGGGTAAACCCACGCTGGTTGTAGTATCCAAACAGTACAGGGACAACATCTGGTTCCATGGATTTGACATAGCAGCATCTTGTATGCGAATAGTTACCCACAATTGCTCAATATCATTGTTGTTACTTATTTAACTTTTGGGCGATACCCGGCTGGATACGGTGATGAGAACACCACTATCTCGAGATTTTTCGGTGCGGATCATTGCGGTGGGCGGTGTAACTTGATCCTAACAACAAAATCGAGTTTATTTGATCGTTCAACCATTTCAAAACAACCACGTCATATTCATCCCTCTCCAAGATGTTCGAGAAGTCAATTCAAAACCGCGTTCTGTCAATCGCCAATGAGTATAATGTTTTCCTTGAGGAACAGTTTGGGTTTCATAAAGGAAGATCCACCATCCATCAATTACCCAGAGTCACCAACATCATTCGGAGGAACAAGTCAGTTTCTCCAACGACTGCAACGGCGATCTTACGCAGCGGGAAGACGTTTGACAATGTGTAGCATAATGGCCTGTTTTTTTTAGTTACATAGATACAATTTCCCGGAATATCTGATCGAGATCATCAAAAATTATCTTTCAGGTAGAGCGTTCCAGATATCTCTGCAAAATGTTGGTTCAGCTGAAATTTTCATCACTACAGGCGTGGCCAAAGGATGTATTTTTAGGCCCATTCTGTGTAACATCTTCACTTCCGACATTCC
Source organism: Topomyia yanbarensis (assembly GCF_030247195.1). Taxonomy (NCBI): domain Eukaryota; kingdom Metazoa; phylum Arthropoda; class Insecta; order Diptera; family Culicidae; genus Topomyia; species Topomyia yanbarensis. Next base: position 148,140,548 of record NC_080670.1, read on the forward strand.
ACCATTCCCTGTCATGTCATAATTCGCAGATGATACCGTAATCCTGTACAAGGGTCGTACCATCAATGCTCTGAAAGACAAATTTCAGATGGGCTTGGATTCCCTGACTGAAAATTTCCCAAGCTGGAATATTAATGTTACGGCATACGATATTGCCAAGACTTTACCCGTCTAATAAGTGCAGAATTCGATTTGACGATTACTTCATCGAATGGGCCGACGATGTGGACTCCATAATAAAACACGTAATGTATCCTATATGGTAAAACCTTTCCATATATAGTTTGGATGATATCCTAAACACGTAGTCAATGGGAGTATTGTACCATGCATTAAAACGTAAGATTGCGAAAATCGGGCAATAGCTTTTGAGAAATAGGTATATCATTATCTCACGAACTTGGTGAGTTCTTCCGGACCTTCAAGAACCGCCGCAGGTGTCCAATGTGGTCAAAGAGATACCGATCAGTCTAGATCTAACCAGGTAAATTCAAATAATTTAAAATCTATGTCAATAAATTCTGTATCATCTCAATATCAGAGTGATACCAGTTTATATTGGAATATACTATGTGACCGCACTCTCGTAACTCCGAAACCGCAAGTCGGATCTGAAACAAAATCTATAGCAACCGATGAGAAGGTTGTACCTTTCATCAAATACTTAGTTAACTAACTAACTGAGTCGGATCGTATAGAAGACTCCCTTGGGGCATCGGTTCGAAAATCGAAGTTCGGAGCGATTGCATAACCTTTCTACCTATATGAGAGACAAAAATTAAAGAGAGATAAAACGTCAATCCGCGAGTTCCGTACCAAGTGCTACCGTACCGTGACAAGTCCTTTTGGTCGAAGAGCAAAGGACAAATTGCCAATGTACTTAAAAAATTTGATTACTTCAAATTTAAAAATTTAATAAACTATACAAACGTAAGTGCAGTAAAGGTAATACAGATTAAAGATGTATCGAGTAACAATTTTAGACAACTGACTTTATTTCACCCAAACGTTCCACCTTAGTGCACTTGTGTAACAAACTTCTTGCTCTATACTACGGGGAGTTTGATTTGAGTGGAAACGCCCATCGACCGTCTTGCTATCTACCAATCTTCTGATCATCGCTTCGAAGCATCTCTGCCGTTCCTTAAAAATGATAACCAACATTTAAACCATTCCAACAGCACCACCGAGAGAAAGCTTTTATTCTAATCAGTTTTCAAATTTTGCACAGAGCAAAGGAAATGGATGCAAATTATCATAGGCACACGAACTCTATCATCGCAGTTCAAGCACTGACTGTACTGAGCATACCTGAGTGTATAGAGCTAGTCTGAGTTTGTTTCCGGCAGGACCCAGACAGAAATCCGAGCTTTACCGCCGAGGCCAGATAAACAGTTTATGGTCTAAATGCAAAGGTATGTAGAATCGAGACTGTAAAATGATAATATCGTACTGATTCAATTTCCCCTTTCCGTTTGCTTGAATTGTTAGTACCTAGTACTGTACTGTATTTCATGCATATGCAAGAGGCAGAAGTACACGATGGAAAACTTTTCACTTGGCCTTTTGCAAAGTGATACGTGTAACTAACTATCCGCCAGGCGATCAATACGTTTCAGCAACACTAGTTGAAACGCTTTAGAGAAAACCGACCGCTTGCTTATATGCAGCAAGCAGTTTACAAGCTAGTACAGACAAATGGGAATCAAAAACACAAAGCTTCAAAATGGAAAAAATGCCCTTATCATGTGAACTAGTGTAGGTTGCAGCAATGTTTGAATTCAACGCAAAACCGTATTTGAATGTTGTTTGGTGTTCGTGTAATCAGAATACATACATCATTGCGAGATAAAGAACCAACAGTAAAATGATAACGTAACGTGGATTATTCTGAGCAATAATAGAAAGCGCGTGGGCTTAAAAAAATAAGATGTTGGTTAAGTATACACAGGAATAATTAAAAATAACTGTTTAAAAAAGGAATGCTCTTCCTTTTTTAAACAGTTATTTTTAATTATTCCTGGAGACTAATCATAGGTATACGTTTTACTAAATGTGTATCTACGAGTAGCAAAGGATAAATAAAATCCTTTGCAGTATTCATAAAAGAAAGACTGAGAAATCTTCGCATGTCTATTGGAAAAGTTTTGGTCGTCACGGTACACGATCCAAAACGGATCTCGACCCATTAGCCTTTCGGAAGCTTTTAATTTCGCTCACACTATTCTTCCGTGTTCTGACCACTGCTGGTTGAATGCGCTCACTGCGGTCACGAACCAGGAAACCTATTTTTATATGCTTCGCTTGCTACCGGTGTGTCTATAGTGTAGTACTTCCGAAAAATGGACTAAGGCATCCGTGTGTTTCAAGTAGCAGAAAGAGCTGGATGGCGTCTGGAATAGAATGCCAAAAATGTACAAGAACGATGCTACCAACCGCTAGTGATGAATATGGCTAACAAATTCCTTGTGGCTTTTAAATGTTTAGGTTTGTTGATGTCAGTGCGAATGTGCTATCTTCTTGACAATCGAACAAATTCTGGTATTGCATTGCTACAAAGAATGAGAGATTCGGGAATGATTAACAAGTATGTTGCTAGTATAAAAATAATAAATTTTCCGCATTAACGTGATCACATACAATTTGGATTCTATATCACCTTCTAGAATTAACCCTACATGAGTGCACGTTGTTTCCAGCTAGGCGATCTCCTTTTTACGTAATTTATGTACGAAATACGTAACAATCGCTTCATACTTAACCTATGAGGCCCAGCGTTACATTTTCGCTATGTGTCCGACGGGGTATCCGTGTACCTTTTTAGGTTTCAATTAAGAAAATCTCTATGTTTTATCTAGAGCTGGAAATTGAAACTTTGTGACATCTTAGAACTTCAATAAGTCAAGCTTCTGGGTTAATAATATTGTTGATATAGTAATGGGGGAGTGAAGAGGGGCTCCTGAATTTTATTACTACGTAACAGGCCGACGAGGGCACCCGGGTACCCACAAAACTAAAATACCAATAACTATTGCAATTTACAACCGATATCGATGCTATTACGTATTTTGGAACCAAGAACTCATCCAGTTTTAAACTTTAAAAATGAATTGGGTTAATTCATTCGGTTCCCGGAAATTCGGATTTCCGGAAGCATGTTTCATTGCTGGGATACCATTTGTGAATTTCAATGGAATACTGGCAATATTGGTATTAGACCGGCACTAAATTGACTTTTTTTTCGGAACACCGCATAATCGAATGATAATTGGCTCCAAAAGCCCTATTCCAAATATAAACTTGTTCGGATGGTTCTGGTTTAGTCACAAGGATTTTTAAGTTTGCATTTAAAAGTAAATTACCTGAAGATTTGAGTTATGTAGAGTAACTATGGAAGTTTTCATTGAATTTTGATTTTTTATTACCGATTTTCCATATATTTCACCATAGAAACTTCTAAACTCTTGTGAGTGAACTGGCGCTATAGGAGAAAGCTCATATTTGGCATGCAGTTTGTACCATTTGTTTTAAAAGTGTTCCGAAAAAAGTTAAAAAAAGTGGCTTGTATCAAAATTCTTGAAATTGTGTCAGTAGGTTGCATGTTGATGATTTGACCCCGGAACGGACATTCCGGAGCAGGTTCCCATAGGGCCGTGAGTGGCCATTCTGATGTCAAATTGCCATATGGTCCTGTAACAATAAATAACAGACTTTCGAGACAATTTGAAGAGTTCTGATACTCTTTTGCTAAGACATTATTAAAATTTTGCAAATCATGCCCTAGTACTGGAACATTACTCCGGAAAATCCAGATTACCAAGAATTAGCTCCATTCATCCAGCTTCACAGAATCAAAAAGTGGACGAGTTCCTGAATTCAAAACATTGAAAAGTCTCAAAATCGGTTAAAGAAAGCCATAGTTATGAGCATTTCAAATTGTGGATACTCTTGTACCCTCGTCGGCCTTTTAAAGGTGTTTTTATTGGACATATAACGGTTAACGATCATCATAAGTATAAGCAAAACCAGTTCCAGTCATCGATATAGTCCAAAAATACTGCAGACAAAAAAAACAATCTAGAACGGCTTTTTAGTACACCGAACAGATTTGAGCCTTTAATATAACATTCTCTCAGTATGATCTATAAACTATTATTAATATTTTAAAAGCACAAAAAATATTCCAATGGTGGTTCACTAGTATACACACAAATAAAAGACATTGCATACTGTAAAACGGGGTATCTTTGATCACCGGAGTAAGTTTGATCAAATGAGACTTTTGACATAGGACTACGTTCGATATGGGGGTGTACTTTGCAAATTCTACAAAAATGGTATGTAACGAAAAGTGGTCTAATTTTAATCGCATATAATTCAGCCATCTCACGATAAATTTTTAATTTTTTTGCGCATATCGCCCCGAAATACTTCTAAGTATAGATTCAAATAGATAAACCCAAAGATTTTTGATATCATGGCATTTAAAATTTAAATAATGTACAATCTAGTCAAAATATCGCTCATTTACACACAGAAGATAGCGCTTCCCAAGTCCAGCACGACAGATTTGTGTACCTAGCGCGCTACGTTTCTATGAATGACGTCATCATCGACTATTTAAAGAACGGATTTGGCCGGACAAGCTCAGTTGCCTGTTAAACGGCAGGCGGAGCAGATCACTGCGCTGTGTGTTTTCACAGCCAGTGTAGCTGAGTTATATCTAAGACAAGACGTGACAAAAGGTGGGGCCGTTTTTGATCCAATTTTACGTCAGGATGGTCCAGCTCCTGATTGGTTGAGTCTGACTTTTTGCACCGTACGCAATGTTACTACAGGAATAGCGATATGATGTTTGGCAGTGTTGCTATATTAATAGGAAAAGATTGTCATTACTTTTGACAAAAAAATTATTATCGTTAATAGAGTCAAAATGACTAAATTGAACTGAAATAGTGCGGCAAAGTGAAACAAGTATTTATCATGCATTTACCGTATACGTGGTTGATTAACTTTAACGAAAATAAAACAGAAACCACACTATAATCTAAAATTATTCAGAAAATGGCTTCATCAAACTTTACTAAACACCCATGACATAGAAAAACGGTGTCCTTCTTCAATATAGTGGATTCGAGATACAAAATATTTCCGGCATAAAATAAATTAACAAGATTCCATTTTCATTAATACAAATAGCAACACTGTTCGGAAGATTTCGGCAGGGTGAAAAGGTACGAAAAGAAGAATACCGAAGGAAAAATGAAGAAGCCAATTGTCACGTCTTGTCTTAGAGTTATATGTACGTTAAACTGGCTATGGAGGTACGCTACCCGTTCAAGCACTATGCTTTCTTTTGTGTTGTGCTCGTTTCCAGTACACTACTCGAACACAATTTTTTGTACACAGCATCGCTTGTACATTCGATTCGAGCTCCGTTTGCAAACACGGTTAACATCAAGAGGGTGAATGTTTTGACGTTTCTTTGAAAAATGAGTGAAGCCAACATAAGCTGGCTTCCTGGCTCGGATAGTTGCCAAAAATGACAGCGAACGCGCTTTAACACATCGCTACGAGCAAATGTTGTTAACACGACCTGAAACTTGTCGAATGCAAACAAACTTCATTTTGATGTGCTTAACCGGTATGCAGGCGATAAAAACGTACGAATTTTATAGAGAAGAAGCAATGCAAGAAAAAGCGTGCTTTCTCATATATTGTTAATATTTATTTATTCTGAATCTCACTTTCAAACAGAGTTGTACAGTTCATGTGACCAGACCTTAAATATTTGGAACGAAGCTAGCGCTACTGGCATTTGGTGGTAGCTTCAGGCAACAAACAGTTTTCATGGGGTTGGTTAGCATATGGCGATTTCGCTTGAACCTGAAACTGAGTCAGGTTCTAACCCCAACCGCTGTCAGTTCATACATTTTGACAGCAGTTGGGGTTAGGAATTGACTCAGTTTCGCCTCAAACAAAAACCACATTAGTGTCGTGGTGCTAGTTGTCTATTTCGCTCTACCCATCATCATCAGCGTTGACTCATTTTGCTTTGTGCGCTTGGGTTCAATGTTTAAGGCGAATGTGTAGATTGGTATCTAAGAGAAGAGAAGACAATCGCGTAGCCAATTTGATCCAGTCCTAACCTCAATATTGAACCAGCTTCTGATTGGTCGTTTTGTCAGTCAAGAGCGTACATAATATTTTCAAACGGGATAAAAACAGTGCTCCAGAATCTATTTTGGCTACTTTTCATACACATGAACATTTCATGCAAATTGAATAAATACCTTGTATGACGATATAACTACGTGTATTGTTAAGAAAGACACGACTAAACATAAAATTCAATTTTTAAATGCAGCTAGTATTGCGAATTCTCGACAGAGGGTCGATATTTGAGGCACAATTATTTTCAGCAATTGTGAAAAATATGCAAATGGAATCTGGCAACGATGGATGCTTGTTGTCTTTGGAATTACGACAGGGCCTGGTAGATAAAATTAAGAAGAGCAAGAAGCCTGTTGTCGTCTCTTCTCTTAGGTAGGTATATTCACAGTTTTTTCTGTAATGTCACAGATTTTTTTTTCACAATTTTCGATCATAGATTATTTTTTACAGATGGCAGATTTTTAGCATTTTGATGAAAATTTCAAAAATTTTGGAAATGTGATTTTTCACAGATTGTTCGGAAATTTATCAAAGATTTTCACTTTTTTTCTGTTTCAGTTATTACAGATGGTAAAAAGATATTTTTGACCGAAACACAGATTTCAAGTGGCATTCCTGTTTGTTAGCGGTTGCATGCGTAACCTGCATGATAGAAATCTGTGCTTTCGTTGCGCAAATTTTCATAGCAACAAATTTACGCGGATCTATGAAAAACACAACAAATGTTTATTATTTACGTTCGATCAATTCATTGATTCATTTCCACTTCACGTGATTCATTTCCACTCAGCCTATCCTATTTTGATTCTGTTAATAGGTACATACTACAAAGCCTATTTATGAATGAATACATTGTCACTCGTTACAAAAACGCATTTAAAATTGTAAAATTGTAGCATAAAAATTGTTTTCGATTCTTGTATATTTATAGTTTCGATATATGATTAAGACCACTGCATTCGCTACAATTATAACCGTACTTTAGGAAAGTTACAATAATGGCACGGTCCGCGTGCGATCATTCCAAAATACACCCGAATATGCGAATGGCCACACGAATTTAAAATCGAATTTATACACGCGAAGTGACATACACGCAACCAAACATGCTTCAGCACTTCGCGACCATCTACGGTGCAGGTGCCGCTATCTCGCAAACATGATAACATCCCGGTGAACGACTCATCGCTTATAAATTTTCAAACGCGGTCAAGTGTGAACCTAAAAACTCCCGCGCTCCCACGATCATGAATCGGTTATTTCCGGAAGTTTCTATCCTTGGTATCAGCAGATTAGGTCCATGCCATCGATTAAACCAATTTAAGTAAAACTCTCATATCACAAGGTTACAAAATCGAAGTTGGACACATGTCCGCCAAGACACGTGACACACACGTTAACATACGAACGCTAAAGCCTTTCGCGATCATCCCCGCACACCAACACCCACAATTGCGCAATCCCCGGTAATAAGGTGAACGTTTTAGTACTTATGAAGCTCCCAACAAATTAAGTACATACATTCAATTGGACAAATAAAAAACAAAGCTCATATCCACTAGACAACACCTTCCATGGAAAACGATCTCCTCAGAAGAGGCTGCTGTGGAGTTTTCTCTTTCGAATAGTTACTCTTATAAAATATTAAGTTTTGTGGATGTTTCTTAACGTGTCATGTCAAATAAACAGACTATAAAAAGTGTGTAAGCCTCTTGGAATGATGCTGCAAGGAGTCATTCAAATTACATCTAGTACATCTAGTCGTTAACCCCTCTTTGGAGAGATCCCCGTTCGTCGATTTAGCAGCACGATATGTGACGGATCTAAGGAAACATTAAAATTCTCAAAGGCGATCTAATCTACTCGAGAAGAAAACTTCATCTAACACCTTTTCGTTACCAGACCGTGTAAATGTTGGGCAATTTGTTATGCAGTTTCGTACTGTTTAGGCATTTTATCAATTCAGCGGAAACCCATTTCGGCTATAATTTAATACAACTCTTTTCAAATTATTCAGAAGGTTCGTTGTATAATATGTCGAACAATTGACGTTTTTACTGGCTCTGTTGTTCAGAGGCATATATAGCACAGACTAACAGACACTATGGGGGAAAATTCCCATAAAAATATCGATCTGGCAATTTTCCCAGAACTCCTCCTTTTATTCACGGTCTCAAACACTCATTTGCTGGTGGGTTACCTCTCAGGTTTGGGAACAATTTTTTACTAGTTGTCTATCCCCCATATGCTTATTCATATGTCAGTGGCGTCATAATTTCAAAAGCGGCCACAGTTCCAACTACAAATATATGTAAAATGACCGTTTAAGTGGGCGAAGCATTATTTTTGAGTGTTATGCCTGTTAGTCTGTGTATATAGTTAATATAACAGCACAAATATTGCGAGTCGTAAGCTCCAATAGAAGACATGCCACCATATTCGAACTCATAGCTCCCGGGGCACAACAAATAAAGCAAATGGAGATAAATATCGTATATTGGTTTGGTGTCATTAGATAAAATAAAAAAGTGGTTCCATTTGTGATGCGTTTAGGCAAGATAGTTGATATGGAGCTCGAATTTTAAAAACCGCACACAAATCGCATCACAGTGTATTAATTACACTGTGATGCGATTTGTGTGCGGTTTGTAAAATTCGACCTCCATATCGACTACCTTACCTAAACGCATCACAAATTGAACACTTTGGATGCGCAACTTTATTTGAGAATTCATCCTTTTCGAACACGTACTTTCGTTTCCAAGGTTCCAAGAGTTTTCCATTCTTAGGTAACTCTTTTTGGAACTGATTTATCGATTAATTTGGACAACTAATTAAAAGATGTCTGATGTTACTACATGCGCGAATCCAGCGTGCTATTTAACCAGACAGCCAAATAGCACGAGTTCATAATGCGAATCTTCTTGAATGAGTACACACAAATTAGCCGCAAAACAGGAGCGAACAAACCGTAGGCTGGTAACATCGTCAACACATCACCATCACCATCATTTTCGTCATAGTCTAAAGCGCGAAACACTACAAAGTGACAAAACACCCCTGTTTGATAGCAATGCCCTTGTGGCATCTTCGTGTGTAGTGTATCTATACGTACATGTGTGTGTGTGTGGATTAAGAGGCTGCTTAACACTCCAATTAGGAGATAAATTTAAAAGCCACACTTTAGCTCGGTTTTAACGATGGCTTCTGGCTTGACATGGAATATCGTCGTGTGTCTCACCCTCAAGGACATTACCACCCAGCCAGTTTCAAGCGAAGGATGTATGATAATAACAACGATGGCGATAATAATGATGTTCGACTTCAGGCAACAATGAAGAAGACACAGATGATGAAGACTGTATGAATTATATTATTTTAATTTAATCAATGTAATACTAATAGTAACAAAACGACACACTTATGAAGCTCTTTATTTGATGAAGAATACTTCTGCGGACAGATGAAGGTTAATTTCTATACTTATTCGTATGCTGAGTATAAAAGTATACTTGTTTCGGATCGTATATTTATTCAGTATCGTCTATTCAACCTGAACATGATACAGGGTTTAAACTATGGTTTAGGTCATATTTGAATGATATTTGACATTCACAAAACTTATTAAAACACTCATTTAAGCAATTCACATTTCCAACCAGCAACCATTCAAGGATGTAATCATCATTGTGCGTACAGTTACCAACAACAAGGTGATGATAATGCCCTCAACCACACCATTCACCTCCTGCGTTCGTGCCCATTCTAACTATCTGTCAAGGAGTCGCCTTGATAATCCAAGCACCGACCATAGAAAGTGAAGGCACTTGTTGGATATAATGGGAACAATAAATGGAAAAGCGAGACACTGCCGCTGAAAAGGTACTTCTGGGGATGTCTTGTGAACAGTCTCTTTGCACTTCTCGTGTATATCCGCCCTGGTACTTGTCGAGAACGGCACTTTCTCGTACTTTAGTTCCTCTTTAGATTGCGGTTAACTTCCTGCTGCAGGAGTCTTGCCACGTGGCTGTGTAAATAGAAAAGTGGATACTAAATGAAGATGATGAAATTGTGCACTGGTGGACACCCGTCCTGTCATCGTTGTTTTGGAGTGGATAAGCTAACCGAATTATGTGACTAACATTTTGACCTCCTTGTGAATGTTGTAAATGAGTTATTGGTGAAACATTTTCTGAATTCGGTTGGATTGCACAAGCTATTGACATGTAAACACAATGAATTTAGAGTACATTCGCTGGTCTCTATTTAAAGCTCAACTTTTTGCAGGTTTCGATGGTTTTATCATCTCTTATAAAACAATTGTATAGAATTACTCCAAACTTTGGAAACTTTCTCCCAGCACGGTATACCAATTGAATCAGCCTCATATCTCTGTATATGTGTGTGTATGCTTTGAATATCGCTGCATGAAAAAATTTATACGTAATTAAAGAAATTCGATTACATACACATTTTGTGAATTTACCATTAATCTGAAGTATTCCAATGTCCAATCTAATTTGATGTGTGCTGCATAATTGGGTAAATTTTCCCAAAGGACAAAATCTAAAGCGATATAATAGATGCATATCTGTGTAACAAAGAGAATAGGGAAAGAGACGAATAGTGTGAAGCCAAAAATACCTTATTGAGCAGACCAATCGTGCAATGTAAATAAACATTACTCATGCCTGAGTTGGAGGAGATAAGTATTGTACTTCTATCAAAAAAGAAATTTGAATTTTCATCAGAATTTAGTTCAATCGTGATTGTAAGGTGCATTCTAGAGTATATGTATGAGTAAAAATAAGCTTTAGAATTATTTCATCTCTTTGTTTCGAAATGCACATCGTTTGATAAACAAATCCATCGATCGACATACGATTTGTTTTCAAAATATAATAGGAGTCATTTAAAGTGCTGCCTATAGAAGCGGTTGCCAAAATTCTAGTGTTGAAATCATCATAAAGGGCGTGTTGCCGTTTTGACTGATTTTCACTCTTCGTCTCTTTCCCTATTCTCTTTGCTGTGTAAATAGTGTTTTTAGTGTGGAGCAGATTTATTTTTGAAGACAAATTCTATGTTACACCCAACAGGAAAAATACAATAGTTTTAGACATTAGAAAATTTGCAACATGTTTATTTTATGAGAAAATAAGCTCAAACCACGCTCATTGCAGTAAGCTCCAATGTGTATTAGTATTTGCTAAATCAGATTTACTTTTAAACCGAACTAAAATATTTAATGAGCTCCAACGTGGTATAAATAAAATGTATGGCTGCGTTCTGATCTGCTGTTCATGATAATGTTCAACAACAACAAATAAAAAATATTGAGAATTAGTAAATTGTATGAAGCAGTTAATCGAAACGACATATAAACTATTCAGTACAGAAACAAAATAATTTGCTCACACTTTGCATTTAGGATCATACAAGGAAACGCTTTAGAAAATTGATAGTTGACTTCTAACTTTACATGCAATTAATGCTTTAACAGTAGTACAGGCAGTTTCCCACACACCTCGGGTAGATTTGTCGTATCATCAGGCCAATAAAAATAATGACTTCCGTAGATTTTTTTTAACTTGTTAAGTTCCAAAATCAATTTTTGCGTACAAAAGTGCTGGTGTCGCAAATGCTACTACAGATTATTTGACCCACCACCATCTTGTTCATCAAGCGGTGCTAGGACCCGTGTAAAACTAACTTAAACATAACTTCGTTGAAAGCTTAATAACTTTTCCTGTTTGAGTCGGATCGCTTTGTGGTCTTCGAGAAAGTTGTAGATAACAAAGTTAAGTTTTTTGGTGAATATCTGGTCTATACAGTGCCACCCGGCGGCGAAAGCGTATGCAAGTGGGTTTTCTCCATGTAAATTGTCGAAAAATTCTATACAAACTTTAAGCAATTGGCGCTCCGAGATTTGACAAACAATCACTTCGAACCTGAAATTTCGGCTTTGGTTTTGTATGAAGAAGTTTGAGTTTTTCTTTGCCAGAGCAATATCAAAATAATATGCTATTAAATGCGAAAAAAATTCTAAGATGAACGAAAAGAATTCGTGCGACCAACAAAATTTTTCGTAATATACACGAACGTTTAAGGTAATAAACGAAACATTTCGTTTCATTCACGAAAAATAATGTCGTTATCAACGATAACATTCGTGCAGTGTACAAATAAGTAAAATTTACGAAAACTCTTGTTTATCAAGCGGTCATTTCTTTACACCACAATCTTTTTGGTCCTCTACAGAGGTGAACAGGTTGAAATAAAATCGATTTTGCCAGATCGATCCTTTTAGTTAAAATAATCGTTTTTGTCAAACATCGATCCTAAAAGATCGATTGAAAAAAAGAATATGCAAATAAATATGAAAACTTTTCTAAGATGAATGAAATGAATTCGTGGGACCAACGAAATCGTTCGTAATATACACAAACGTTTGTTAAAATAAACAAAACATTTCGTTTCATTCATGAAAAATAATTTCGTTATCATCGATAAAGTTTGTGCAGTGTATGCTAAATATGTAAAATTTACGAAAGCATACGTTCACCAAGCGGCCATTCTTGTTCATAAAATGAACGAAACCTACTATTCACAATGCACGAAAATACTTCGTTGCAGAAAACAACGAATGAATTCGTGCATTGCACGATCAATTTTATTATATTTACGAATTTATATTATTAGTGCATATCCAAAAGGTTCAATACTGAAGTTTATGTTCAACAGAAATTTAAACAGAATCCCGCGCCTCAAAAAATCATAATGATCGGACACGCTGTGCGCAGATTCTGTTGCTCCAGCATTCATTAGTGCCCGACCTTCATACTTCTGTTGTTTGTGATTTACTTGATGATGTTTCGTTGGAGGTTTTTGTACATGATTTCCCGTAGTGTGTCATTATGTTACAAAACTGGGGTCTGTCTTTCATATGTGCACAGCTTGCTTTGAGATTTTGTAACAACTTCTATTTCGTATTGAATGTTCAAGTGTAAATAAATAGGTTTCGTCAATAGCATTCTCACGACACGAACACCGTTGGAAGTAACTGAAAAAAAAATCTCCCCAGGTTTCAAACTTAACGGATTCCACTGTTACCGTTACCGTCACGTTACGTTATACGACATGAATTTATGGGTAGTACGCGGGGATAAATCGTGCAGACGCACATCAATCTTACCTTACATCTTACTTATCTCTTACCTCTTACCTTACCTATCTCACAATAAACGGGTATCTTGATTCTAACATTGTCATGCCCAACGAAGTGTTTTAAATGTACAGCAGTACGAGTGTGGTAGAATTGGATTACGGTGACTTCTGTAAGTTTAAACTGCATTTGAACCTTTGCTGTTCTGTTCCACTTCGAGAATACTAGGGCGGATTAGGCAGTGTTTAAAACAGACGGCCCCTGTATTGTACCGAAAATTGTTAAAATTTAGCTACTCACTTTTTCCGCGGATGCGGTGCGGGAAATGAGCCTTTACCGCGCGGTATTACCGCAACCGCACTTCAAAAAATAATTGATAAAGTCTGCCGTCTGTATTCAAAAATGAATTAAAGCTATGACTTTTACCATTTGAGAAGGACGCAACTATATTTATTTTCTAAACGAATGCGTAGCAATGCCATTATTAGGAAAACTCCTCTGTCAGAACGTTCGAGTTTTACAACTTCATTATTCCATTTTTTTTTCAATTAACTGATTAAAACTAAATTAAAAGTTTTCCCTTTAATTGCTGCGGAAGAACGTTTTGGTATGTCTAACGATTAAATACAGTTCATAGGACTTCAGCGCAATGCTAATAATTAGAGGAATGACAATGTTTTACCTTGTTTCGAAAGTATTGGTCTCAAAATGTAGGGCATTTTGTTAATAAAAATCGCAAAAGTTGAATTTTATCATAAATGTTACATTCTGAGGAGTCCGTCAAAGTTGATTTTCGTGTAAATAAGAATAACACTTTATTATATATGGTTACTCAACACAATTTTTAAAAATACATGAATTTTACCGCATTACCGCGCGGTGCAGTGCAGTTGCGGTAAGTGGTGCGGTTTTGTTTTTTTTTGCGGTTGCGGTGCGGACTATCTATTTACCGCCCACATCCGCAACGCGACGAACCCTATACTATCGGTGCGAGGAAGTTTCGACTTATTCACCGCCTATGCATGCTCCGGAGAGATTTTCATGATACAGTGACACAATTTCATATTCGTACACCTCTAGTGTATTCTAACTCCGCTAGCGAATGACGGATCTCAATAGTAGCATGTCTGTGATAACCTACGTACTTGGAACTATTGAGAACCAGGGCTACAGGTCCAAAGCCCTGGTAAAGGAGGATGGTTGTGATGATCTGGGCCGCGGTCACCACGTAAAGCAAAAAAGGTCATAACCCCAAGTCCAAGGCGTGAAGCGACCCGTGCCGAGGGATGAGTGATCGAGGGGGTGAAAAAGATGCTCGATCGTTAACGGAGTCTGTGGGGTACCTGTGCAACCCCCACAGTAAGTGTCCCTTACCACGTTACTGCGGAGCTCTGGCGTGGCGGATCTTTCTTCCTCTCGCGACTCGTGAGATCAAAGAGCGACGTGAAAAACAATAAAAACAAACAATCGGAGGTGCCGAACCCCTTTGCTAAAGGTGGTTTGATGAGGTATCCCTCCAGTGAAGAGAGTAGTGGAGCGAAAGGGGCTGCATCCGACAGCACCAGTGACCCCCCAGCAGTGGTAGAAAATACTATGCCGAGAAAAACCCTGCCAATAAACAGCAGATGCCCGGTATACTGGTGGAGTGCCGAGATTGCAGCTCTACGATCAGCCTGCCTCAGAGCTAGACGTAGGATGCAAAGAGCCCGCACCGACGATGCAAGAGAGAACCGCCGTGAAGTGTTTCGAGCTGCGAAATTGGCCCTTAACAAGGCCATTAAAAGCAGCAAGAGAGCGTGTTTCTACAACCTGTGTGAGAGTGCCAGCGCGAATCCGTGGGGTGACGCCTATAGAATCGTGATGGCCAAGACCTGGGGGCTCTTCACTCCCAGAACGGTCCCCGGACCGGTTGGCGACGATTATCGAAGCACTCTTCCCGTCTCGAGCCACAAGCCCCTGGCCACCTGCACTACGAGACAGTGCGGGCACGGCCGAAATGGTGGCTCCGGTGACGAATGAAGAACTACTCGCAGTGGCTAATTCCCTAGCAATGAACAAAGCTCCAGGGCCGGATGGAGTTCCAAACAGCGCTCTCAAGGCAGCGATCATAGCGAACCCGAACATGTTCAGGCTAGCTATGCAAAGATGCCTTGACGAGTGCCGCTTCCCCGATAGATGGAAAAGGCAAAAATTGGTGTTGTTGCCAAAGCCCGGAAGGCCGCCAGGCGACCCATCGGCGTACAGACCAATCTGTATGATCGACACGACTGGCAAATTGCTTGAGAGGATCATCCTCAACAGGCTAACCTCATACGCAGAAGGTACGGACGGTCTGTCAAGCAACCAGTTTGGCTTTCGGAAGGGTAAGTCAACGGTGGACGCTATCAACTCAGTGATAAAGACTGCCGAGATAGCGATCCAACGAAAAAGGCGAGGCATTCGATACTGTGCGTTAGTGACACTTGACGTGAAGAACGCATTCAACAGCGCAAGCTGGGATGCCATCGCGCTCTCGATACACTGGCTTAGCTTACCGGTGGGTCTGTACCGGATCCTGGAAAGCTACTTCCAGAACCGCGTACTGCTATACGAGACCGATGCCGGTCAGAAAAGGGTTCCGATTACTGCCGGAGTCCCGCAGGGCTCGATCCTAGGCCCGGTGCTATGGAACCTCATGTATGAATGGGTTCTGAGACTGAAGTTCCCTTCTGGGGTAAAGATCGTCGGCTTTGCCGACGACGTAACCTTGGAGGTCTATGGGGAGTCAATCTCTGAGGTAGAACTAACTGCATAACACGCGATCAACACGGTGGAGGAATGGATGAGCGCGAGAGGCCTGGAGCTCGCTCAGCATAAGACGTGAAGAACGCATTCAACAGCGCAAGCTGGGATGCCATCGCGCTCTCGATACACCGGCTTAGCTTACCGGTGGGTCTGTACCGGATCCTGGAAAGCTACTTCCAGAACCGCGTACTGCTATACGAGACCGATGCCGGTCAGAAAAGGGTTCCGATTACTGCCGGAGTCCCGCAGGGCTCGATCCTAGGCCCGGTGCTATGGAACCTCATATATGACGGGGTTCTGAGACTGAAGTTCCCTTCTGGGGTCAAGATCGTCGGCTTTGCCGACGACGTAACCTTGGAGGTCTATGGGGAGTCAATCTCTGAGGTAGAACTAACTGCAGAACACGCGATCAACACGGTGGAGGAATGGATGAGCGCGAGAGGCCTGGAGCTCGCTCAGCATAAGACGGAGGTAGTTATCGTCAACAACCGCAAGTCGGCACAACATGCAGTTATCCACATGGGAGAAGTCGTGATCACCTCACAGCGGAGTGTGAAATCTCTCGGAGTCATTATAGACGACAAGCTGATCTTCGGCAGCCACGTCGACTATACATGCAATAGAGCGTCGACTGCTTTTGTGGCACTATCGAGGATGATGTCCAACAGCTCAAAGGTGTGCGCCAGTAGACGTAGGCTACTGACAGGCGGTTCCGTATCTGTCCTTCGGTACGGCGGCCCGTCATGGTCAAGAGCACTGAGGGCAACCAGTTACCTACAGAAACTGGAGAGTACCCACCGCGTGATGTGCCTCAGAGTGATATCTGCCGATCCAAACATCTCGAAATAAACGTTCGATACCGCACCGATGAAAGCGCTTTATTGTTTTGTTGGGACGACTGTTATTTTTCGATTGCTTTGCTTGTTTATAGCACTGGCGCGGTACATGTAGACAGCAGACTGTAGGCAGAAATGTTCGTTTGATTTACTGCACTATTAACAAGCAGAGCGATATTAGCCGATCGAGGATCAGATCGAGGTTAAAAAATAGACTAATTAGGTACTGGACCCTCAAGTGGTTCCATAATCACCAGCTCAATAGAGCGCTTAATAAAGTTATTCCACGATAGTTTTGCCATTTTCCTTTTCATGTAATGAAGAATAGTGACTCCTGGGAGGGACACGGAGAGAGAGAGAGAGAGAGAGAGAGAGAGAGAGAGAGAGAGAGAAAGAGCACTTGCCCCCCCCCATTCGACCAGAATTATTAAATTTGGTAACAAAAGAAATTTCGATTTTTTGCTAGGAACAAGCAAAATGGATTTGTGGTACCGGTAGTATCGGTATCAACAATCTGGGGAATACCGGCCATTTTTTGTACCGAAATATCGGTTTCGGGTTCCATATTGCCAATCTAGAAGACGTTGTGTCCTGTGTCGTGCGCGTTTCATATTTATAGAATACTAGCTAATACTCGTCGCACGTTGCTGCGACTTTCAACGAAATAGTAGTAAAACACAATTTGATCCGAAATGCCATCTGGCGGGCAGATAATCCAAACAATAGCACACAAACACGCTCCATAACAAATGTCTACTACGTATAAATTTTTACGGTAATCAGTTGAGCCGTTTAGGAGTCCATAAATCACATACATACAAATATTGACTAACCAATAGTTAAAACTTGACGAGATGTCATATCCTCCAGAAATCTGAGTTATCCGGTAATAACGGGAGTCAAATGACAAACTTATCAGTAGAATGTCGCAGTGTAAGGAAACACAAATCGCAACATTCAAGCTGTTATTTGTCTCCGATTATTCAATTCATGCTGGATATTCACAAGAGTTTGTAGACAGGACACTCAGAAGCTACAAGCAGCTTGTATGGGATGTATTATGACAGGATCGAATAATTAAAAGAATAACAAACTCACCTACGGTAAATCTAATGATTGCTTAGCCTTTGAGAGGTTGTGGTAATTTGAGTGGAGAGAGAGCTGATTGTTCAGTTATGCGTACTGTCAGACTCTCTATACTTGCCTTTGTATAGCTAATACTCATCGCGCGTTGTTGCGAATTTCAACGAAATAGGAGGAAAACACAATTTGTTCCGAAGTGCCATCTGGCGGGCAGATAATCCCCAACCAATATCACACAAATGCCTACTATGTATAAATTTTAAGGTAACCGCTTAAGCCGTTTGGGAGTCCGTCAGTCATATACATACAAACATTGACTTTTATATAGATTTGAAAATACGAACGTTACACACTGGAAACTAAATTCACAGCACAGTTTTACTCTTTGAATGGGACATATTTGGTCTCTGATCAACCCTTTCAATATAAGGGCCGATTGCAAAATATCAACCAGTAATGTGATATTATAAGTTTAACGGCTATTTAAACGAATGGATCCAAACTAATTACAAAGATCTTGTATAAAATTTAGAAGTTTTACAACGAATGGAAAACATGGTTTTTTGATAATGTTTCGTAAGCGACGTTATCCCCCTCCCTGCCTTTGTCAGCCGGCTGGAGCCGCCTATGAAGATAAATAAATTCTCTTTCTAATTTTAACTTGCATTGATAATGTAATTTGCATTTATTTGTATTTCAGGCACGTTGGTCCGGTACCTAGACTTGTCCGATTCGGTTCAAATCTATAGTAGACACTCCTGGTAGGACTAAGAATCGACTCAGGGCCGTGTTCCGAAATTTCAAAATCAGTTACCTATTTCTGCTTGCATTTACCGAAACCGATATTCAGATTCAACGCCTCCCGCATTCATTAACTTTCCGACCGACTGAAATTTCATGCAGATTCCAAAGTTTGAGTGCAGAGTAAATATAAATTCCAACCAAAGCATTCATTTGTTATTATGTGGACAATTTGAAGGCAAAAGATAGCATCTTCTACATTGTCAGGCATAAGTGAGCTGCGTAATCTATATCTGAGGCACTCTTGCTCAATAATTCCTCTCAGAGCTAGCACAGAAAAAAAATTCAGTTTCCTTCTTAAGCCGAACATGTCCGTACCTGAATGCGCAGCGTCGGGAGAACGAATGACGAGGGAAATGAACCAAACATTTCATTCATCGCAGCGGGCATGAATTGAATTTTGTTTTCTTTCAAGTTCACGCAGGGATATCAATTTTTTAAGCTCTGCAGGGTTAGGTCGACGGGGGTCATTTTTGTCAGTCCAATGTTCATTGATGTAGTCAAAAAATTAGCAATCATTGTTAGTAAGCAGATAGAATATTCACAGATAGTCACCAACAAGAGAAAGAGACGGAAGAAGAAACTATATCAGCAAATCTTTCTCAGTCATTAAAAGAACCAATGAAACAAACTAAACAGCAATTTAAACACGTTCAATAGTGAATACTATGGTCGTGAGAAGAGCTCCACAAATCAGTCGGTTGATTAAGTGACAGGATTGAGTGTGGATTTGCTTAGACACGACCACGGATGCATTAGAAATGCAGCATATCTAAAGAACACAACATTGGAATTTCAGATTTTTAGCTAACAATAATTTTCAAGTTTTCTGAAATATTTGCAGATTGTTATTTGTTTTTACCATCACAGATGGAAGATCAGCCCTAAACCAGCAATTCGAAATATCACTCACTGTTGTGCATTCCGCGTTGGACCTTCGAACTGCCAAATCCTACCAAAAGTAGCAGCAGTAATTTTGCCCATGCTTTCAACAGAGTAGAATCTGTAATGAACGAATTAGGCAAGAAATATCCCATTTACATCAATCGGTGAGATTGATTCAAATAAAATTGTCAACAATTTTCATTGCCAATTATGTAAATGTAAATCGATTTGAGGTCAAACTATGAAAATCTACAACAATTAACGAAACATATGCGAAAACTTTGTTTTCCCACATTTTTACAATGTTCTCGCAATAAGATGGATTTTAAATAACGCTGAATTTAAACACTAAAATAAACGTATCAACAATTTTTTAGTTGGACTTTTATGAATGGATTGACGGTTAAATAACAAAAATCCAACAAGAATTAACAATGCTATATTCGTTTGAAATTATGCCACAATATCGTGACGTAGATTGAATTCCAAATTTTAGTTTAGCATCTAGTTCCAAAGTGACACATTAAATTTTCTTAGTTGATCAGAATACTTGTTAAGCAAATACAATCTAATTAAAAAAATCATGATTTTGAACGTTGAATTTTACTATGAAGTGTTTCTCAATTTCTCAGAAAAAAAAATCTTCAACAAACAAGTATTAGTATTAGAAATGTTATAAATACATCTGGAAACGTTTAAGCAATAATGATTTTATGCCTGGTTAAGTATTTTTCAAGCTAAATCCAATAAGGCGAAGGTACTTTTTTATATGTTTTTACCTTATCACTGCTTTACGCACACCGGTTGATTGCAGTACGATACAAATAATCAAAGCAGCGTTTTAAGTTATTTTAAGTTAGCAGCGTTTCTTTTCGCACTCTTCACGTGCAATACCTAACTGTGTTATGAATTTTATTTTGCTTTCAAAAAAGTAATTGTAGAACACAGCATTTTAAACCAACACCAGAATACCGCTTTGATCATTCCAGAAATTTGGATGCTGATTCACCAGTACACTGCGGTACGTGATGGACAGTTTTAGTGGAATTTTTTACTTACGCTTGCAAAAAATCGTTGTTTTGCGCTGCACAGTAAAATGCTCTCTGCAGTCAACCCAACAGTCACACAAGATGAGTAATAGGCGCATAAATTTTCGGCGAACGCATTCCCCACGAGCAAACGAATTGCGGATCTCTCTGGGAAATGCCTCGGCATTCGGGTGCTGGACGGGTCGCTGTTGAGTTTATTGCTGTTTTGCCATAACACCATGCCGGTGCGGTGGCGGTGTTGGACTATTGCTAGTTTGGCATGTACTATGTCCTACCTACTACTACCAGTTGCGTAGAGTAGTGAAGAAATACACTGAAATTCCTATCTTGCAGCGAAGACAGTGACGTTGAACAAATTTAAATACTGTACTGGCAAGCAGATCGGAACTCGGAGAGGCGAACAATCTTGCCCACAATGGCGATACTGGGGAAAACAATTGGACAAATGTATATTGTATCGCACGACGAATTTAATAAAACCATGATTTCGTCGGTCAATCAATGGTGATAGCAGATTTTTCGCTTATTGTATCAATAAGGCAGAATTAGGTATTGTATATATATATATATATATATATATATATATATATATATATATATATATATATATATATATATATATATATATATATATATATATATATATATATATATATATATATATATATATATATATATATATATATATATATATATATATATTTAAAAGGCAATGACAAAGAGATCAAAACTCCCTGATACGAAACATCAACTTTGAGTTCCTCTCCTTTTGCAAAAAGTATAATCAACTCATTCTTTTGCATTTGGCAAAATGCCTAACAGCATTCCAATGTTAAGAAAGGTTTCAAAATGTTCCATGTTTCAAATTAGTTATGGAATCTGCGTTTCGACTTCGTCTCATCAGAATCGGACACTAACTTAGTGACCAACTTATTTAAGGTTTTGTGCCCTTAAGCGCAAATTAGTACATCCCATTTGTTCCATTAGGAAAAAATAAAGGTTGCAAACTCACAGGCCTTTGGCTCTAATGTCAAAAGACAAGAGCTCGGCTCCCTATACTCATCCATGACCCAGAACTTATGTGCTTGGCTAACCGAGACATCACTTGGTACATCAAGTTGGTGTCAGTTACTGAAATACGAAACATTCAAATTCAAAGTATTTAAGTTAGGTTTTGTGCCCCTAAGCGCAAATTGGTACATCCAATTTTAGTCCATTAGGAAAAATAAAGGTTGTATTCCAGACATCCTCGTCGTGACACATCTTTTCGGCGACATTGTCGACTGTCACACCTGGCACACTCCTCCGAACATCTTCAAACCTAGGGCATTCGATGACCACGAATTCCAGTGTCTTATGCACGTTCACGTATTCCGGGCAAAGTGGTAACGAAGGATTTCCAAACCGATGCAGGTACTTCCAAAAGTATCCGTGCCCGGGACAAAAACTGCGTCAAATGGATGTTCACCATGCTTCCTTTGTACACACGCCGATACATTATGGATGAGGCGGTGAGTTCAGCTTCCTTTCTTCTCATTTTCCCACTGTCACTTAGTCAATGAGTCCTTGCATTTCGTGTATTTCACCGCTGATAGCATTCGACGTCATCAACCAGAGCGATGTAGATAGGGATCATCCCAGGAACGACCCATACTGCCTTCGGCGATATCTTTCTGTACGCCCTCGCGACATGAATAGCCATTAAGCGAAACGTGCTTGTTAACTTCATCCGATTCCGCTTTGAGTTCAGCGCAACGGCTCAGGCCAGTACGCCATACCTCAATATTAAGAACCGTCGCCAGGAGAAATCACGTACTGCATCTTGCTCCTTCGATGTTCGGAATGATTCTTGCTAATGCGTTAGTTGTCCTTACAACCTTTTTATATACTTAGTCGACATGGCTGTTGTAATTTAAACGATCATCAACCATCACACCAAGGTGATTCAGCGCACGCATCGATGGAATTAAGTATTCACTGGCGCTGATCAAGAAATGTTTGATTTTTTGCTGAGCAGCACTACTGACGGCTTGTAGTGACCCAGCCGCCAATTAACATCAGCCATCATCCACGATGTCTATCGTCTGTACTGTCAACATCTCGACTTCATCCAAAGTCTCGTCGTTTATCGTAATGACAATCTGCAAAGCCGACGATCTCAACTCCCCTGGGCAGTTCCAGTGTTAGCACTCCGTTGTACAATATATTCCAATGCGTTGAACCGAATGTAGAGCCCTGAGATACTCCCACCGTGACCCTTATCGACTTCTGACCCTTGTTCTTCTTGTAGACCAGTACAATCTACATTAGTTGTGAATCATGCACAGATAGGGGTTCGGGTCCCACATTCTGATCAGTACTACGGCGATAGTCATCCAGCTGGCACTATTGAACGCGTCTTCACGTCGATCGTTATGACGGCACAGTAGCGATTATCCCTTCTTCTTTTCTTGATGCTTTCTCCACGCTCGTGATGACTGTGCAAATAGCACCCACTTATAGGTAGGTATCGCTTTCAAGGCAGTTCATGAGCCTAAGGATGACTCTTTTCAAAAGTATCCAGCAGGCATATAGTCCGATACGATGCTGGTTCTCCTGGAGGCTTCCCTGGTAGCTAGCCCAGCTTCTAAATCTTCCATCTATCCTGGAAGTAGCCTTCATCCAAGCATTTCTGTAGCACTATCTTGAACATGCCTGGAAACGCCAAGATAACGATTTTCAGTGCCACGTTGGGGATACTACGTAACTCGCGGAGCAACTCTCTTCGAACACATCGACTATCCGGCTTTTATCTTGCCGATATCCACCAGCTTGTTGGCAACGTCCACCGGTAGTCGAATCGCCGCCTTTTGAGTGCCTCTATATGATTTCCTAACCCGAATCGTCGTCGGTATTTCTAGGTTGCACTGCTTGATCAATGCACCCCCCCCCCACTTCTTCTATGGTCGTGATCTCGTTTAGATCTTTTGGCCTACGACTTCCTGCGACAGGACTCTCAAGAATTTAGCTCGAAGTTCATATCGCCTTTCTGAGGGAGCCTTGTTTAATGACATTCTCTCCCAAATTCTTTAGCTTCGCGTCCTCTCTCACTCTCTCGAGAAGAGCCGCGTACGATGCTTTATCGTTCGCTTATATGATCAGTGCAGCACCCTTGTACGTCTCCTCTCCGTCCTTTCCATTTCACTTGCTGGCTTTCCACGGTGTACCAGCCACGGTCTTTTCTAATGTTATTCTGGTCGCTGGTGCACTTCACTTCGCTTGTTTGTTTTTTTTGGTCACGTTGCTCCCCCAGCGTGTCCCACACTCTTTTCTCCGGTGGAGTATCAAGTTGACACTTCGGTGTTTCCTCAGTTTCTGCTGTTGCGTGCTCTGCGGCTTCCATCTGAGCTTTTTCGGTTGATTCAGCTCTCATCAAGATCGTTCATCAGCTGTTACGGCTGATTTAATGATGTCAAAAGTTGTAGCATTTAATTTGTTTTTTTTTTCTCATATTTTCCCAAAGTGTCCGTTTCAACAACTTCAAGCGAAGTGGGCGGAGAACCAGAATTGTCCAAATGATGTGAAATTTGGCATCTGTGCTGACTTTGACATTTGTTACAATAAGAAAGGGGTGGAGGACTTTGAGAATTCAATTTGTTTTGCGGTGCCCTTGTTATCACAGTAATATAAGCTGCATTATTGATTACACTCAGTCGCTTTTGAACCCCTAAATGTTAATAATGTCAAACAAACAGGATTCCTGGTACAGTAAGATTCTATTTTTGGCACATTCTGTGTTTCGCATGCCCCATTTTTGGCAACAAAAAAGTTCCGTTTTTGCAACAAATGGGTTCTGTTTTTGGCAAAATTGTTGTTATACATAGTAAATCTTTGAAAAAATGCACAATATACATTTTGTTGTAATAATTGATATCACTTTTGACAAATTGAAAATAAAAGCTTTTAAAGTAAGGTTCCAATTTTGGCGCGGTTCCAGTTTTGGCAACTGAAAAAAAATATTGTTGCCAAAAACGGAATTCTACTGTAATGTATAACATCATAATACCAATAAGGTTTTATGTTAAGATGAATTATCTGAACTAAACTTTAACAAAATGAGGAAAGGGACGCATCATAAGTTAGCATCCTTTGGTCGGCATGCAATAAAACAATGCATTATTTAACCATTTTAATTTTGCCTCGAACATAGTTTCGTGATTATGGTCTTCTATTCTCGCACGAGCAGCGCTGATGAGTTTATACATACACAAGACAGGCTGATTTTGAAAATGGGAGTAGCAGAACTAGAAACACGCACTCGAAAAACACTATATTGCAACAAACCACTAGCAGTCCGTAAAACATTGGATTTCCTTTCTATTCTGTAGAGGGGAAGGAAGTACTAACAGCAGTGTATAAGAAAAGTTCCCAACCGAGAAAAGACCGCACAGTATGTGTGTGCACTAGTAGGTACTGGATACGTACCAAATGTTGAAACAGATAAGAGATGCACGTTCGGTGAGTTCCGGCAGAGATGCAACGGATAGAAAAACTATTTGGCACAGGGTGAGTTCGCTGCTGGTATCAGAGGTCATTTTTTGTCTTACTGCATATCTTTGCGCTGAGTACAATATGGATAAGTAGTAGGCTTTCCATTAGCGGAATTGTAATGGAAACTAGAAAAGTGCCTCTGCGGAATGGAAGGTAAATGTGTAACTAGTCAAGTTTGTAAAAGTTGCATTGAAAAGCTTCAAGCTCTTCAAGCGCACTTTGCACAGTGATGGATATGCAAATGCATTCAAATACACTTACCAATAAGAAAGTTAATAACTACATACAACTACTTTCAAGAGAACTAATCATTGAATTCTCAATACTAATGGAAAGCGATCGTAATACCAAGCAATTCCTCCAAAAATATAATGGACACAAACTTGGCAACAATTTTGGCTTTGGAAACTAATTTCGCGATTTTGATAAATAAAACAACTCTCTGGCGTCGTCAGTAAAAATATTGCCAAATAACTACTTGGAACCCTTCACATAAAAAAGTTTGGAAGAACTGATTGGTCATTACTGATAGGCACTATATATAACTTGAACTAGAGAAATTTACTCTACAACAATCCAGCCATATAACAACATTTCATCCAATATTCAACTGCATGTCAAGCGAGAAACAAATTTGATTCAACATGTCAAATAAAAAGTTGGCACCGTTCATCGAGTTGCTGGATGACGGAAGGAAACACAACTTTTTTTTATCATACTTCAACATTACAATCGCTCAGTAAAAGGGAGTGCGTTCCGACCTCTTAGTTTATCAGTAATTTTTTTGAATTTCATCTCATTTGTTTGCTCAGCACTTTGTGCAAAACGGTTCATAAAACACCAGCATAGTGAGAGTAGTGTGCAAAGATCGAGAAACTTCGGAGGCAAGCGAAGAAAAGTCAATTTGAAATCTTGAAGCACGCTTCCTGCCGCATCTCAAGATGCCATCATCAAAGGGCGACAGAAAGTACCACTGGAAAATCATCTTCGGGTTTTCGAGAAAGAGCACGTCCGGCAGTATAGTGCAGAGCAAAGTGTGAGCTGACTTTCAATCTTGTAGTGCATTTCTGGGTAAATATTGTTTAAACAAATATAAATAAAAGCTAGATGAGAAAAATATACCATGATCAACAAAC
Source organism: Topomyia yanbarensis (assembly GCF_030247195.1). NCBI lineage: Eukaryota > Metazoa > Arthropoda > Insecta > Diptera > Culicidae > Topomyia > Topomyia yanbarensis. Next base: position 148,166,988 of record NC_080670.1, read on the forward strand.
CAAAACGAATACGGTTTGCTCCACTGTCGTGGATGCTGGTTGGAATAACTGGTATATTGCAGCTGGGAGCGTTTTGCTCGAGCAGCCTGTTGGTTCCTGGTGGATATTAGATTGACATTCAGCATCCAAACCAAACGAATCAAATTAAATTAATAAAAAATGACATTAGTCTATTGGATGTTGATGTATAATTATGGTTATGGAGCCTTCACCGTAAGTAACCGTAAGTATCTCAGATCGCAATGAAGTAAAATGTCGATTCAATTAATACTGCTTGTACTTCTTGGCTCACCTAAATATTTGCAAATGTTTACAAATTGTGGGGTAATCACCTTAGGCATAGAACAAAGGTGTTATCTAAACCGATTTTGCGTAGCCAAATACCAAAAAAAATCATTTTTTTTTACAAAGAAGCGATTTTAAGATTTTTTGGAAAACATGGTTTGGATATTCTTTGCAGTTTTTGCCAAAATCCCGTATAAACATCCGATCGCTGCACTATGTGGTAACTATGCCAATAAGTTACATTATTTTCCGCTGTTCTATGTATTATTTTGCATTTATAATTCAAGGGAAGCTAAAATAATTGACGTTGAGCACATTTTCCATAAAAATCCACCTAACAGTGTGAAATTTGTTTTCTTCTAATATTTCTTCAAAAACCTAACTAACCTAAATGAAACCATGGTGATTGGTGGCTTTAGTTACATTTGTATGACCATTTTCGAACTTTTTTTATTTGTCTTGGTATTAGGGACAATACATAAAATACAATGTTTGATTGTTAACCATTCCAAATCTTGTTATGTTATGTTATGTCAAAGCAAAATCTACACACCTAGAAAAAATCGTGTAAATTTACGTCTCCTGACCATATACGAGCATCAAAAATGACATAATTTTACGTTCGGTTTTAATTTTACAGGTCGTTGAATTTTGCCAGTCACGTAATTTTACTCCACATATGGCGTTTGTTTAAAATATTTACATAATTTATGGCATTGCGAATGGAAAGTACATTTTTCATCTAAATTTAAATAGAACACGGTTATATTTCGTCATTTCGTCAGTTACGGTTTGTTAAATTGTGGCAAGATTGGATTTACAGTGACACAATCTCATATTCGTACACCTATAGTGTATATGTTTAATATTGTTTCACAAACGTTTGCGCTATTTAATATAGGCATTGTTTTGAAAATGTGGTAGTAGAATCATCATCTGTCATTTTCTTATCATTTGTAATCTAATGTGTGCAAGTTTCCGTACACTACACATAAAAAATCATTACTTGGTGTGAAAATGGCACAATTTCATATTCGTACACTTTTGAAAAGTCATTTAATTTGTAATTTAAGTTCTGTCATTTCTTTATGTTTTTTTTTTGTTTTACTTTGAAAAATAGGTTTTATGACCACAGAAAAGTGTTCATTGGCACAGTTTCCTCAACACTAGTTTAAAAAATTCCCTCAAATTAACGTAATGGTTAAAAAAAGTAAACTAACTGCCATTATGGAACGGAAACTAATTATTACTCACCAAAATGAAGCTAATTCACTTCATAAAATCTTTGAAATTGTTTAAAGGTTGCGTCTAACCATTTAACATGTTGTTAAAAACTTTGATTTGGCGAAATGCAGAACAGATATAGCGGAAAACTTGAACTGTAAAAAAATTACGATGAGGGATAAACGATTTTTAATAAGAAAAATTTGGGAAAATTGAGTAATTAATGTTATATACATGGTAAATAAATTGAATCATAGTATTTAAGTATAAGTCTGCTCTGGTACGGCTCGTAATGGACCGAGAACGGACAATTACAATGACTGTATTCTGAGCAAGAAGCTGTTCATCAATGAGAAGAACAAAGAATTGATTTTTATACACTAAACAACTTTATTGGAATATTGGAAAGATGTTAAACTTTGTCTACGAGTCCAAATTCAACATCTTTGACTCAAATGGCTGTTGTTTTGGGTGGAGAAAATCGAACTCAGACCTGGACGTAATAGTCTTATAACAGCAGCTAAGCGCAGGACAGTGGAATTATTGTATGGGGTATTATATGTCCACTAGAAGTGCTAGAAATTTGGTCTTCATTGATGGAATGATGGATCAGAATGTGTATTTTAATATGAATATCTTAAAATAACTTTTATAGCAAAGTTTCCATAAAACGATACTTTTACTAAAAATGCTGGACATTGGAAATTCGATCAGGAGAAGAACCTAAAGCATAAGGCGTGCAAAAAACGTTTAGAGGGAATTTATAATTGTTTAAATGTTATGGATTCTCCACTGCAGACCCCGTTTATTAACTGATTAGGAAAATAAATGGGAGTATTTGGATAAAAAGTGCAAAACTATCCGGATTATAATGAGAATGATCTTGGATACTATTCCCCTGTAACAATTAAGGTTTTATGGTACTCCTAAAGCCTTCCTTAAAACTTAGATTGCACTTGTAGTGTGCTACAAAACTAGAACTGCTACTTGGGTTATTTAGAAGAATGGGATAAAATTTAAGTTGAATGCACACAAAAACTAGTGGTTAGCATTCCAATACGATTGAAAACTGTAATTACAAACAAAAGGTACCACATTGAACATTTATTATAGAAATTTCAATTGATTTTTGAAAAAATATGTGTACTGTACGAATATGAGATTGCGTGTTTATTTGACTATGTTTAGAATCATGATTTTTTGTGAAAAAATGAGCATTTGTAGTACAAAGATAATTATTGTATCTTCCTTATGCTGTCTAGTAAACTATTTCTACATAAATAAAATGTCTCGTGAACTAATTTTTTACTTGTAAAATGCAGATAAGCATTCCGCACAGCGGTGTACGAAAATGAGATTGTGTTACTGTACGTCAACGATAAAATTCAGATTTTTTTGGTGTGCAGGTGGCGTAGCTATCTTAAGCATTTCTGCAAATCTCGACAAACATATGATTACGGCCTAAAAGCCAACTGTCAAAATCCACTTTGAATGGAAATTCCAGACAAACCGTTACTAGTCGAACACAGTTCACAACAGTTTATGAAAGAGAAAACTTTTCTCTTTCGTTTACTACCAACATCTGTGACTGGCGTGTAACGGTTTGTCCGGAATTTCCATTCAAAGTGGATTGTGACAGTTGGCTTTTAGGCCGTAATCATATGTTTGTCGAGAAATGATCGCTTAGATCGTCCCTAAAGGGAACGTTTAAAATTCTCCTCGCTCTGTTTGTACAAATCAAAATTTCTCTGTGTGAATTAGCATTGCATTATTTCCACAACAAGAGGCCGTTATAGCAACTAAACTGTTTCGGAAAATACGCAACCTAAGAGTCGACACACTTGGTTGAGCGCCCGTTGAGTGTTCCACACATTAAAGGATACTGGGAAGGTTTGAATGGTGAAAGGGAGACCACCATCGAGCATATTGGTTGTCGGGCCAGTAAACGCTTCCTCCCTCCAAAGACGTCAAAATCAAACTCACAAGATGGACTAAACAAACTCTAATAAGATGAGAGTCTGTATGAATGGAATTTCATTTCAAGTCAATCATTACAAGCGAGATGATGGGTGAAATTTTAATTTCAAGATGCTCGAGATTGGATCCGCTCTATAACCCGATGGTTTTTCATAATAATTTTTCAATCAACGAAATTCTTTGAGGCTTTAACGATCCTAATCAATATGGCCAGGCTAAGGACTGAGAATATGGATGATTTCGGAGATAATATATTAATAATCGAACTCATCACATTTCAGGCAATATCATTAGCCTGAAATGTGCATTTGTAGATTAATAACTACGAAATAATAGGAATTCGATTATATAATTATAGGTTGCTTGTTCGCCGTAACAAATCACGTGAAGATGTTTGTCATTTTTTTCATACTAGGTAATATTATTCCACGAATTCGATGAGCATCTAACACGGCATCAGAACCATATAAGTAATGTCAATGAAAAAGAAAATCTGTCAGTTTCTCGATTTCCACTTTTTCCGTCATATCGGGGCACTTTGAAAAGAAAACGGTAGCAATCACTATGAATGAGAAAAAAGAACTTGGAAACATTTTTTAATCTTACCCAGTTTGCTTTTATTGCCGTCAAGAGGACAATAAAAAATAAATTTGCTTTGCTTCCCTTTTCTTTGCCTTAGTCACTCAAAGAATGCTGCCGTGAGTGAAGCAAATAAAAGTCGCACGAGCAGGAGTGAAATGTGAAAGCTAACGACAGGAAGTGTGAAATGATGAAAATCAAGTGGCAGAAATGGAACGGATTAAAGATTTCGTACTTTCTTTACGATTCCGACGAGAACCGGGAGCTACCAGTTTTGTATATAACGAGCAATGAGCTTCGGTAAGGAAATAATTACATTAACATACGTTTTCAAGGAATCGTTGGTATCTTCTAGGGGGCTATGCATAAATGACGTAGCAACGAATAGATTTTGTTACATTAATTAGTTAATCTTGCTAACTAGTAGACTTAGTTTGGCAGCTGAATTAAATTTTTTCTTTGGATTCGACCAAACAAAACTTAGTAATTTAGTTGAACGTTTGCTGCTTAGAATCGTTGGCAGCTGCAGGATTGCGAACTGAGAGAATTTATCTTCATGCTCCATGACATATAAAATTCAAAACAAAGCAATCAATTCTATATTTGTCATGAAATGTGTTTGTTATAATGAAAATGTTTGTTAAAATCCGTCAGATATTTTGTAAAAACATGTTTCTTAAAGCATTGTAAAACAAATTTAATTTTTTTGCATCTACCAGCTGCATTTGGTGGGGGGGGGGGGTATTAGGAAATGCTACGTAATTTACAAGTGAGAGGTTAGAATTTTGTGACAATATGTCCAAGGGAGAGTGGCGCATCCAGGGGAGAGTTCTAGGGGGTTCGTATCTCTACCGAAACTTTTCAACTTGTTGAGAAATTTTAAATTAGTTTGAATTTTATACTAGTTTCAAACTCAAAATTTTTTCAAACCATATTTGACCACCAATACTAATTTTCATTAAATGAGGTTTTTACGTATTGCGTATTGTACAATGTACATTTTAGAATAGAAATTTTTAAACCCCTTACAAAAAAAATTTCTTGATGCGCCTCTGATGGGGATCGAAAATTGTCGAAAAAAACTAAGTCATTTGTGTACGGCTCCTAGTATATTTTGCAAATCTTTGGCACGAAATGGAGATTCAGTTTGATACTTTTGGAAACGCTGATTGAATATAATAAAAAACGCTAATATGGTGAGATGGACCGTGATCGGTCTTAGCCGTCTAAGGACAACACAAACAAAAATTCTAATAGATGCATATGTATGTATTTTTAAATTGTCTGTGACGAACAACCTTTTGGTTGGAATATGTTACGCTAATGATGCAAGAAAACAAGATAACATTTGGTTGTAGAGGAAAGGGATTGCATTATGAATGTTTCACTCCAGTTTAAATTTTCTTGGCACCTCCGATCAAAGTTAGGACGAATAAATCCATTTTTTTTCCAAATTATTAAATTTCAATTTGTGCAAAAAACAGAAATAAAATGTCAGCCAAGCTTCCGGTTGACCGAATCCGAAATGGTGGGACTGTCTTTTAACCTTCACAAAGATCTAATTTCATTCAGGAAAGTGCGGCACTATTCTATTGATTAGGCTCCACATCCACACCCTACTTTTCTATCATTTCAGCGTTTTGGATTCAAAGATTTATACGAAATGCGAAGTTCGTCAAATCATACACTCCTACAGCTCCCTCAACCTTGGTGTGCCAATTCCGGCACCGGTTCTGGATGGAATCAAATAACGACATTTGACACCAAATTGTTTATTGATGCAATTTTGAAAACTAAGATGGTGGGTTCCGGTTACCACAAAACAGTGAAACAGTGACTTCCGGTTAGACATGTGCACTAGGGTGGGACAAAAATTAGATTCCAGCTCCGAACAACTTTTAATGTACCATTTTGGTCCTATAACAACTGTGCAAATTCTTGCCTCGATCCCTGAAACTATATTTTTGCGCCCACTGTTTAAAGTTTTTTTTAATTAAAGACTCTTTAAACGCCGTGCGTTCTTTCGAGCCTGTAAACTTAAGATATCTGTTTAAAGTTTACATGGGATTTTGTATGGGAAAATTAACTTTCGCAAAATAATTCCTCCAGGAGTCGCCCACTACTTCTTAAAAATAAATCGTAATGTGGCTTTTATAGGAAATTTAATAAAGAAACAACGTCTCGAAACCACGAATCGATTTAACGCTTCATGCTATGAAAAGGGAAATTTTCATCAATCTTCAGGGCATCGATCGGTTTTTGCTTAATAACTTATTTCCACAAGTATCAAATCATTTCGCAGTCTTCTAGACTTTGTTTCCTTGACAAATTTCCTATAAAAATCATACATCTATTTATTTTTAAGAGGTAACGGGTGACTCTTGGAAGAATCGTTTTGCAAAAGACTGTTTCCCCATACGAAATCCCATGTAAACTTTAAACCGTGGGCGCAAAAATATAGTTTCACCGATCGAGCTAAAAATTTGCAGAGTTGTTCTGGGAGCTAAATGGGACCCAAAAAGTTACTCGGAGCGAAATTTTATTTTTTTTTCATATAACCATGTCTCACTCTAATATGCACCGCCGCGCCACGATTACTCACGAACTCGACAGGTAACAAAACTAAAAAAGTCTTAATATTTTCCCATGAACTATTTCATGAAAAACGGAATGTGATTCATAAATCCATTCATGCCTTTTGAACTGGTTCATGATTCACGATCGTGTAATAGTTCCCAAAATATGTTTTCACTACTTTGTTATAATTTGAAATAGATATGTGCTCCGCTGTATTTTTGATCGACGGCGTCGTATGCGAAATATTCGTCCGGATGCGGCGACGTTGGTGGCGTCATGCTCTTCGTACCTATCGACGGCCGCGCTTCAGCGTTTGTCGGCGTGACGAATATTAACACCTATGTAACCAATTATTTTGGTGCCTTGGTGCTACAATTCCTTTCCCGAATTTTAGCCTTCTATTGTAACAGATTTCGCACCATGCAAAGCTGGTGCTACTGACACTGAAAATCATTCCTGGGTAATGCTCACACGACGGATAACTTGTAAGACCTGGGTCTTACCCTTTGTGCCGCCACATTAGTGCCTAAGCGTTGCGAAAAGTTACAATAATAAGAAACATTGTCTACGTACAAGAAAAGTCAAGAAATTTAGAAAAAAAATCACGATTTCGTAAAATGAACCGACCAGAACAGTTTTCGTTTTCGTTCTGGGCTATTTCTTAGAAACAATATTTGAACTACAATTGTATTGTAATAAAGATACAAAAACTTCTGGAAAAAGGTTCCAAACGACGTGGCATTCAATTTGGGCACAATCATTCTGCAGTTCTAGCTCGTAAAACGGGGTTCTATCAGTGAAATATTTGCGTTAGAATATTCGTTTGATCTTTCAATTCCAAGCTTCTGTTAGGAGAAACAACGGATGCCAAACTCACACTGCACAATAATCTGCTTCAAGTTCGATTTTCTCCTTCGGTTTACGTCTTCCTCTAATCGACACTTCCTTCTTTATTTCAATTTCCTATTTCTGATAAGTGCCGAAATCTTCCTATGGTTAGACTAAAGAATACACGCCTCAACACACTGCTGCTGGTTGAATACCAAAAACTATAGAGTAAGGTGGGGCAAAAGTGCGCACCTAACAGTTTTCGTAAAATAACTATTAGTAGAAAAGCACTAGAAAATCGGCATGATTACAAATTATTACTCTCATCACACATCTTCAAAACGTAATACTAGATATCTCTTGGTTTTGCTTGTAATCCGAGAAATAGTTATTTTCTTATGAATACTCAAATGCGTACTTTTGCCCCATGGTCGGGGCAAGAGTGCGCATAGCACGGGGCAAGAGTGCGCATAGCACGGGGCAAAAGTGCGCACAGCTTAAATAGCCGATTTTTTTCCGCCCATAAATTAAACTAATCAATTTTAGAATATCCATCCCCTCTTACTCTTCTTGTACTTGTAAGACCTGGGTCTTACCCTTTGTGCCGCCACATTAGTGCCTAAGCGTTGCGAAAAGTTACAATAATAAGAAACATTGTCTACGTACAAGAAAAGTCAAGAAATTTAGAAAAAAAATCACGATTTCGTAAAATGAACCGACCAGAACAGTTTTCGTTTTCGTTCTGGGCTATTTCTTAGAAACAATATTTGAACTACAATTGTATTGTAATAAAGATACAAAAACTTCTGGAAAAAGGTTCCAAACGACGTGGCATTCAATTTGGGCACAATCATTCTGCAGTTCTAGCTCGTAAAACGGGGTTCTATCAGTGAAATATTTGCGTTAGAATATTCGTTTGATCTTTCAATTCCAAGCTTCTGTTAGGAGAAACAACGGATGCCAAACTCACACTGCACAATAATCTGCTTCAAGTTCGATTTTCTCCTTCGGTTTACGTCTTCCTCTAATCGACACTTCCTTCTTTATTTCAATTTCCTATTTCTGATAAGTGCCGAAATCTTCCTATGGTTAGACTAAAGAATACACGCCTCAACACACTGCTGCTGGTTGAATACCAAAAACTATAGAGTAAGGTGGGGCAAAAGTGCGCACCTAACAGTTTTCGTAAAATAACTATTAGTAGAAAAGCACTAGAAAATCGGCATGATTACAAATTATTACTCTCATCACACATCTTCAAAACGTAATACTAGATATCTCTTGGTTTTGCTTGTAATCCGAGAAATAGTTATTTTCTTATGAATACTCAAATGCGTACTTTTGCCCCATGGTCGGGGCAAGAGTGCGCATAGCACGGGGCAAGAGTGCGCATAGCACGGGGCAAAAGTGCGCACAGCTTAAATAGCCGATTTTTTTCCGCCCATAAATTAAACTAATCAATTTTAGAATATCCATCCCCTCTTACTCTTCCTTCATAACTAAAAAGTACCCCTCCTTCTGCCTCGGTTGATGTTGTTTAGTTTTCCATTATGTTGAAAAAACTTGGATGTTTCATCTTTTAGACAATGTGGTTCATGATCAAACTGTCACCCCTGGTAACATCATTATTTGTCATAATTGGGTAGATCACTACAAGAATTCTTGCGAATATGCTATTTATATTGGAAATACATCTTTATTTGCATATTCATAGTTTTTTGGTTCTTTTTTAATTACTCTGAGCTTTCGGCACTCTATATTTTTCCTTAGAACCAGTTATGCTGATGTTTTTGTTCCTAAACCGCTCATATCAGTCGTAATTTGACCGGTGAGCTCGCAGTTATTGAAGATGCTGGTCCCTTCTTTAAATCCTTGAAGAATTAGTTCAATTTTTATATAAAAAGCTTCACTCGCGTCTTTTGATTTGGGGCGGATATGATATGCGCACTTTTACCCCACTGTCAGTTTTTTAACTTATTCAATTGTTACGAAAATTACTGAATTTTTTTCATTAAATCAAATATATCTCGCAACGAACCATATGTTGACGATTTTTAGGGTACTGTAGTTTTATAGATCCTGATTTATTCAAACAGCTAATTTATGATTCCCAAAATTCAAAAAATAATATCAAATCAGCGAAAAATGGTCCTTCCCCCTTAATTTCAAGCCACTATATTCAAACCTTTCATGCTTATATGTGCGATTAGTTGACTTAATGATACACTAAATCCATACAGAGTTGCCAGGTTCTAGCGCGTGTGTGCTTCTAAAAGTCCTCTGCGCACTTTTGCCCCACGCGCACTTTTACCCCACCTTACTCTACAGTTTCGTTATCGATCTCAACTAGCCGAACGTGATTGGACTGCTTTATGACCGCTTTGTGAGCCGTCTTTGTCGATTGCTGGCGACATTCCGTACCAACACTACCGTCTCCTGCAGTGCATTGGCCAGCGGGAAGAATTATTCGATTTCCCGGATGCATATAAAAATCGCACAATCAAAAAGCGACGAGCTGCCCAATTCCTCATCGGCGTGCCATTTGCCAGTATCATAACAATAAATTTATTACGATATCATATTCAATTTTTACAACTGCCGGGGTCCTTCTGGTAATATTTTTTTCCTTTGAAAGACGGTACGTGAGTGCTAACGAAAAATTTAGGATACTTTATATGCATAACACTTGTTTCGCCAGGACAATGTGAAAAGTGTGCTTTCTTCTTTTCTTCGTTTCGAAACTGTCCCACTTGAACCTACAAATGCGTCATGAATTCCTAATGGCGGGAAACTTCTGTAGTGAGTTTCTGATAAGCCGACGTACATTGTTGAACACGTGGGTAGCGTTTAACGGTTTCAAGGGTTTGGAAAACTGGACAAGTCACTATCATTATTGATAATCTATCAGTTTTGATAATCTATCAGTTAATGTTGGAATTACTTTCTATTGCCGTATATGAGCGATTGTTATGGTTGCTGAAATTATGTTTATATTTTGCAATATTTTATAATTTCAGTAGACATGTTCATTAATGATACAAAACAGCTATTCAAATTTTCCACTTGAATTGTATTGTCCCTCGCATATATGGAATTCCGTAGAGCATGGGACAAATATGCGTTCAACGGTAGTGTAGGGCATTACCGAACGTATTATATTATGATATTTCGATATAGAATCAAAAGGGTATTCAATGTATTAAGGGATAAGTACTTTCTTCGATTCAAACAACCTTGTAGTTTCGGATATCTACGTTCACTCACTTGCAACAGAAAATGTATCCCAATTGTTTTTTCAGGATTTACACGGAAAGCAAGAAATCAGCTCTGCGGCTAATTTCAGTTTCTGTTTTTGGATTAGTTGAATTCAACAAGAAAAGTGAAAAAATAACTAACAGTTTAGTTGAAATTCAACTCACATCTTTCTAAAAATGTTTCTTGATTTTTAAAAAAAATTTAGCTGGATGATATCCTAGACACAATCCAGCAAAATGAAAACAAAAAACCAAATTTGCATTTTCTACTAAGCATGCCGTTGAAATCAGAAGTTGAAGGGATTGGTTTATCTAAATTGGGTTAAATTCAGTTCTGTTTTTTCTGAGTTGGAAATGTTTGCTGTGAGAATTCAGCACGAAGGAAAACGCAAAAAATTGTTTTGAAGCCAGTTTTGTAACTGGTAAAATAGTTAAATGTAAAAAAAAGCTTATTACGTAATTCGAGTGGACGTAGCATTTTATTCATGTAGTAAACGAAAGAAAAATAAATTCAATCGAAATAGTGCAGTGTTCTAAATTAGATCCCTGGATTTTAAAAATTGTGAAGTAAGTATATTTACTACGGTGAAATGCGAACATTCACACTTCTCCGGCACGGTACAAGTGTAAATGCTCGCATTTGGGTATGAAAGCATATTGGTGTCCGTGCACGGAAATGAACCGTCACTGAATCGGATTGGAAAGGTGTAAATTTGGCTTAACATTCGCTGGAAATTTTAGGATATTACTTACTTCTGGAAATAATCAAATGTTATGTTTATTCCTGGTAAGTTGCCGGAGACAAAAATAGAAAAATGAATCTCTTCCAATTCACCCGGGAAATTCACCTACTGCCACATTATACGGGCACTGGATCAAACTAACAAGCGATTTGATAAATATGTAAAACTACATTACATTTAGGCACTCAATTTATGTAGATACCGATTAAGCATGGCAGTGGTAGGGATCAACAAAGATAAAAACTTTATCTATATTTTGAGTCTGTCACCGTTCTTTGCTTTATAATAGCGAGGTTATTCATTATTTAATAATGAATAACCTTCTCGCTGTTATAAAGCAAAGAACGGTGACAGACTTTGTTGTAATATCGTACCTTTTATCTCCGTAGTACTATACAAGTATCTTGAACGGTTAAACGACAGATCAGCCCGCCTTATCCAACTGTCAGGATTAATGATCAAAATTCCAGGAAAGTTTAAGACGTAAGCTTTCATTATATCAACTGTTTGTTTAAAAAAATCTATATTTAAATTCTGCCCCATCAGTGCCATGGCACAATTGATCTAGTAGTGTCATACATCGTGTCGATTAAATATAAGATGATGCCACAAGCATGAAGTTTTCTAAGCGATATTAAAGTAACTAAGCATCACGATCTTGATAAATCCTTTGACTAACACATTGACGCAACAGTACATATCAACGGAGGCATCAAACTTTGTTAATCATTCCGCTCTCCGGCGTATTCCGTGTATTTTTCTTAGCTAGTACTGCACCGAAATCAGCTACAAATCTTGTAAACACAGCACAGTGATGTAGAACTTCTAACTCGTTCCGATGAAGATTCAACAAACTTCATTGCCTAGGTCGAAAGGAACCGGGTCATGTTTGTAAAGCAGCAGATCCAGGAAGTTAGCGCGCTTTTTCCTTTTGGATACGAACACAGCTGAAGATTCCTTCATATCATTGATTGACACACGACGTCAATCTTCCTAAATAAATCCTGAGCTTGAGAGAATAATTCCACGAACACTACTCGCTCTGATTCACCAATGGCTTTGTTACGACAACGGAGATCCGGAGACGCATACGGTAGCGGATATACAGGCCTACAGCCAGTTGTACTACTCAACTTTGTTGATATTTTTCTGTTTTGCAATGTTTTATTAATGAGTATAAAAAGTCAAACATCGTTGAAGTTGACAGTTGAAGACAATGCGCCGTTAACCATTTTCGTGTTTTCTTTAGTCCAACACGATGCGTTTTGGCCCTAACCCCTTGTCATCCAACCCCTGGCAGACAAAACTGTTTGGCTGTGACCAAAAACGATGTTTTAAATATAGACACGCGGACAGAAGAAGTAAATCTGCCCAGTTAAACTCATTCCGGAACCGGTTCGGATTTCTGAATGGAGTCAGTATGGTTTCCAACTCAAATGCGACAACCGATTCCGACTCAATCTGTTTCAGAATCGGTTGTTGCATTTGAGCTGGAATACATACTGACTCCACTCAGGATTCCGATCAAATTCCGAATGGTTTGACCGGGTGGCTGCACAGTTTACTTCGTTCAACGTTGGTGCAACGAAAATCCTTCATTGGAAGGTTTCGAAACCAATCGTTCTCAAGGGGTATGAGGATAACTATATAGTAGACATTAGGTTTGTTCCAGTCCATGGAAGTTACTCCCTGTTGCTCAGGAGCAAAACATTCTTGCTCCTTTTCATTCCGGTTTGCCACCAGAAGAAGAAAAAGAGAAGAAGATAATACAGGAACGATTTTCTCCCTGTTTGCTCCAGAGCACTTCCAGTTTCTCCTGGTACTGGAACAAACCTATTATTAGCCTGTGCACGCCCACTGAGACGTCCAAGAAATTGTTTCAAAATCGTTCAACACGAACCCAACGATGGACTTTGTTGAACAGTTATTTGGACGTTGTCCAAATTGGTCCAACGAACGTCCTTCATTGGACGATTTTGAAACCAACCGTTCTTAGCGGGCGCTGACGAAGTCGACTAGCAAGCAGGGATACCAGGTATCTTTTTCAAATGTCCACATTTTATTAAAAATGTCTTCATTTTTCTTAAGCGGCCAGGATTCCGAATCGGTTATTCATTTTGAGTCAGAATTCTGACAAAAATCAGACAGACATCTGAATAAATTTGTCTTCAAAATGAAAAACTTGTCTTCACAACATTTCAAAAGTCTTCAAAATAAAGACAAATCTGGCACCTCTGCTAGCAAGTCGACATAAATTGACTTTTACTGTGAGCCGTGTTTACCAACATTGCTTCACAATACTAAATGGCAGTGTTGGAAAAGATGGGCGAATATAGATGCTGGTGAGCGGGTAGGCAATTGTAACTTTGTTCTAGGCAACTTGCCGTTAACTGAAAAATAGTATGGGATGTACTACCCCAAGCAAACCCATTTCGGAACAAGAACTGAAACCCGGTTCTGAATCCTGAATGGATTCAGCATGTATTCCAGCTAAAATGCAACAACCGATTCTGACTCAATCGGTTTTGAAATCGCTTAACCCATTCATGCCCATGTTGTTTGTGGACAACATCGTTTTTAAACAGCTATAACTTTTGATTGTGGCGAGAATTGCTCACAAAAACAAGTAAGGCTCATTAATGTGATTATTGCCTTTAATTTGAGTATTAACAGTTGCAAGGATCAGCTCTAGAACTGAAGTTATTGCAATTAGTCTGATTGATTTACGATGGAGCAGTGCTGCCAGGGACAGTTTACGTTGACGACGGAAAAAGATTTTTTTTATATATCTTTGTTATGGTGCAATATTATTGAAAACTGATAAAACTTATCAATTTAGACTGTCGTTGGCTACGTTTTCCACGCAATTAGACTATTGTAATTATTCGAGGACAATTGTATTGAGCATTAGAAGGTAAAAATTGACCAGCTTCTAGCACTGCCATGGAAGCACCTATCTTTATGAAAATAGGTTTTTCATGTTTCTTGACCCCACCGTTTTCAAGGATAAATAGTTTTGAAACCCTACATGCACTAGAAAAAAGTTGGGCATGAAAGGGTTAATACTGAACAGGGATACCAGGCATATTTTTCAAATGTCTTCACATTTCATTAAAAAATGTCTTCATTTGTCTTCACCGACCAGCCCGGTCAGCGTGACAAGCAGAAAGTTAGCAAAAGTTGAGCAAAGCGAAATTGATGCTGGCAGAGTTTCTGCGAGCATTTTGCGCGATTTGTGCGAGAATTCTGGCAACGAATTCGCTCAAATCCAACAACCGTTTCTGCCAGAAGCGGTTAAACTAACCGATGCTGCTCACTTTTATCCAGAATCGAGCCAAAAATGTACGGCCAAGATCTTTGCACGCTTCCTGCCACATCTTTGTTTGATGTTTTGCTCGATTCGTGCCAAATTCTACCAGGTAGGAATTGCCAGGATCTTTGCAAAATTTATGTCCGAGTTATGTCAGGGTTTTGCTCGGTTCCTGTTAAAATTTGCCCGAAAATGCGAGCGAAACCGAGTTCGTCCTAGCTCAACTAACCAAACCAAGACTTACAGAAATCTAGCAGAGCGGTCTCTGCCAGAAAATTTGCTCACTGGGAGGATTCTGAATCGGTTTTAGATTTTGAGCCAGAATTCTGCCAGAAATCGGTCAGACATCCGAAACAAATTTGTCTTCAAAATGAAAAGCACGTCTTCACAACCTTTCAAATGTCTTCAAAATGAAGACGTCTTCACATCTGGCATCGCTGATACTGAATTCATTCAGGATTGAGTTCTACAAGATGACGACACGAATGAACTCATGGTGAATAAAGTTCATGTTTGACAATTCTCGGTGGTTTGTTTACCTTTTCAGTTGCGTGAGTGCGAGTGCAACGGGTGCTCATCTATTACATTCGAACTCACGTAACTTCCATGTAAACAAACCACCGAGAATTGTCAAACGAAGTTCATCCGGCTCATTTTGTGGGGTTGCGTCGGTTGGTGTAAAACCTAATTTCGAATCGATTTTCGAAAGAGTTGACCGGGACTTTCGAGAAGTGCTAAAACTGGCTTCCCTGGTGGTTTCGTTGTTTTCATTTTGGCATTTGAAAATGTTTATAAATTTATAATTCCTTAGTATCAGCCAATGGACATGCATACGAAAAACTACTTAATTATTTTATGAATATTCTTGATCGATTGTTATGTGCGTTTAATTGGCGAAAACCTGTGCTTGATGGAATATCCGGTGGTCATTTATATCAATTTTTGATTGCGGTTAGATTATAACAAGTTACTTGGAACTGATCAACAAGCAGGTAAGTTTCGGTTACCTTCTGCTTCATATGTTTTGTTTACGTTTTACATTTCATTTTCAGAGGAAGCATGTTGTGTGCTGCAGAATAGGAAAAGTTCTACAACGTCGCCATATGCTATTATCTCAGCGCGGTCATTTAGAATGAGACATTTGTTTTCGGAGCTAGTAAAATCTGTACTCTTAATGCTATCTTGCTTGCGAATCAAACTTGTCGTGGAAAATGTTTTTGGCGTTTGGGCGCTGGTCTTTGCTAAATAAATTGTTTAATCGAAAATTATCTACACGGAACCATGTCCAGCACCACCAGCGAGATTATATTCTGTACTGGTTGACTGATCACCTTACTGCCGACGGATGAAATAACAAGGTATCAAGTGACAGCAGCATTTTTTTTTTTTGGTTTTGTACTAGTGTCATCAAAGCAGTGTAAAAGCGACGTGTAGTAAGAATTTTCAGCCATTTACTAAGAAACTTACGAAGAAGTTAAGATCCGGTGAATGCACGAGAATAAATGAAGCATCTGGTTAAAAGAGATTATAACTACTAGAGGGAGCAAACCGCTACTGTCTCCATGTATTCACAAACTGAAACATGGGGTCTCGCTCTAGCATATGGTATCCCATTACTTTGACATATGTGTATTTGGGGCAATATGTGTCAAACTAATGGCCCTAGCATATGTAAGAGCGAGATAATAAATTTTCAGTGTTAACAGCGACATGCGACCTCTAGTAGTTATAATCTCTTTTAACTGGTTACATTATTTTACATAGTAATAGTACAGATACTTTATGCAAGTTTACATTCCCTCTCCTAGGTTGACGGGTTTGACGGTATTGCAAACATCTTCAAGCATATTTGAGCAGACACCTGCTTTAGGATGGTTATTGCATTGCGCCTCGATAGTGGTGCATCGAGGAGACCGAGAGGGCTTATGGGCCTTTTTTATGTTTGGTGTTTTTTCATACTCTGCACCAGCCCAAACTAACGGTCAACTAATAGCCTGTGCACACTGGCGTGGCCGATTGGCGGGTCGCCGTGGATTGACTTTTTCTGTGGGCTGTGTTTGCAGACATTGTTAAACAGCTTAACGGCAGTCTTTGTGAGCACGGCTCGCAGTGGAAGTCATTGTGTGTCGATTTATCGGTCGCAGGCGCATTAAAAAAAATAACAGTAGAACCCTATTAGTTGTGTTGTGTTGTAATAATTGTAGTTTTTGGTACTAGTGTACAATTGTGTGCTAGCCGTGTGTCTATCTGTGTATGTGGGCGTCTGAGTATTTGTGACATGTGGACCAGGGAATGGATGCAGAACTGGCTTATATGATGGAATAGTGGGTGATCCTTCTTGGGATTCGTTGGTCACTTTTTACTGGTGTTCAATTCGTGCATTCGATTCGATTCATTCGGAATGGATAAATGAAGGTACGATTGATTTACCGATGCACGTCAATCGTCCATTCCCGTCCAGCATAGCATGAGAAACTTCTAACGGAGTTAATTGTCGTTAATGGTAAATATATATCATTTTCTGGCATTTGGACGATTCCAAGTAGTTTTATTACATGGTACATGTGTTGTTCAATTAATATTCAATAACAGTACTAACTCTACTCTTTATTTTATTTTATTTTTATTTTATTTTCGATCTCATGCGCCATATTCCTCTGATGACTTCTCCGAGATAATTTAACATAAGAGGGCAATATTGCTGTCAACAATGACTATTCGCTGCCATCAGACGTCGCCAGGTTTTAGAAAAATTGAGATGTACTTTCATACTCAATTGAATCAGATAAGTAGGAACGAACAACAAACTGTAAGTAGCATATTACACATGTCTTATTTTAACATCATGCATATTTGTATTAACATATTATTTACAGGTAACACACATATCTCAACATGCAACACTTCCCATACACACATAAACATTCACACACGCAAATATACAAATGCTCGACAGGTGACTGGGCCAAGTGCATTCACTCGTAGGATCTATCATTTCGATGATCGCCTCGATTCTACGAAACCAGTGCACAATTAAGCTGACATAAGCTAGTCTCGTCTGGTGAATGCATGCAACCTGGAAGCCCCAGACACGACAGGACGAGACGGACAGATGACGGACTAGACTCGACGGGGCCTAGTTCAGAGTTTTAGGCATTCTTCAATGCACGGCAGCGACCTCGAAAAAAAAGATACTTTATGCAAGTTTACATTCATGGATGCTAGTTTTTCTGTTTTCCTCTCCGCTAGTCGGTTATATAAAGTGTGTAGTAATAGGTACCTCCGTCGTCTATCGTTCGTAGCGTTTTCACGGTTCAAAATAATTGTACTGGTGGACTGTGCATACCATAAACTTATTAAAGCGAAGTATTTTAAATGTATCTATTGATAGTATTGCCTTCAATACTTAGGCAAAACAATTATTGAACTCTTGAAAATGAATATACTATATACTGTAATACCAACTTTAGTCGATAAGTGCCAAAATGTTTATATTCTTTCTTAAGCAACATAATGCTAATAATACAATGAATGCATTAGCTAGACTATTTTAACTCTTCATTTACAGAAAGAAGACCTTGAATTGAAAAGTTGTATTCAACTAAAAAATTAAATTCAAAAATAGTTAAAGATTGAAATCAGCAAAAACTATTACTGAATACAACAGGGACCTCCGTTCAAACTAACCATTGATATTAGTTGAAATTAACGTTAGAAAATTCTGATTATAATAATTTTTTTGTTGAAATAACAATTGAAATTAGTTGAAATCAACGAAAGCCAACACTGAATACAACAAGAACATTTGTTGAAATTAACTATTAGCATTGGTTGAACTCAACAAAATCAGCTGCTAAATTCAGCCAACAAAGTGATTGAATATACGAGTGATGTGTCTTTGCTAAAAGTGACAGCACATTCCATTTCGAAATATTAACTAAAAAAACAGTAATTTCAACCAATGTTTTAGCTTTATTTAGGGAGATGAAAAATAAAACATCTAATTTAGAAAAATTAGAATTTTGTTAGTTGTCCTAAATAATAACTAACTGAAATCAGGAAATCAACTAATGTTTTCGCTTCTGAGCTGAATTTTCGTTTTCCGTGTAGCAGCACACATCTTCCGCGCTGTATTTCGCACCATATAACGATCGCGCCCATATCCTTATTTCACTGTTTCGAGAGATATTTCTCACACTTTTTGACACGCGCACCATCTTTGTATCAATAATTTAAGTCTCGAATTAAATTTTTATTATCAACCGCAATTTTCTGGCATTCCAGCTGGCGTTAAAACACACATGAGAACGAGTGCAATGAGCTTTCTGATGATTTATAATGACAGTTAAAATATTTGAACCACAGTCGGCAGCGATTACTTTTTTGCCAACAGTGGTTTCATGCGGGTTGTAAAATGCTTCTGGAAGGGGGAATGTGTGATTGAGTAGGTAGGTCAGTATATCTACTTCATAGAAATTCATTTAATGCTTCATTTGCTTTTGATGTACTCTCATTTTGGGAACCAGATTGTCTTTGCTATTTGGACTAACAAAAGTGCTGGGTGCGACATAGTTTTTCAGAATGCCTCTGGTCTGATAAATCGTGAAAAAAAGAACAAAAATGTGAAATAGGTTTTCCAACAAACATTGATATAGGGTAAAAACTATTTTGACCCTATTTGGGAGGGTGCCACATTATTTCAGTAATTAGGCGATCTACAATTGATGAAATGCGTTTAAATTAGAATCAGTATCATAGTTTCGTTTTTATGAACCAATATAATAGGTGTTTGCGCGCAACGAAATCTAGAATCGAATGCCCGATTTATAGCAAACCCCATTTGAGCCAATGCGTTGAACAAAGATGGCAGACGCTGCTCTAACCAAAGGTTTCAAATGCACAGGGAGATAATAGGAACAGGGCGGAAATAGGCTCATTACCCTATGGGGTAAATTCCAGTTAGCATTCATGAATTATTTTGTCAACTGTAGACATCCATTACTATTCGAACGAGTTTATGAAAAACAATAACTGGGAAAAAAGCATAACGCGACATTACTCAATAGCTTGATAGAAGGTTAAGTGTTGTTATCGAAAATGCGTACTCCTTATGTAAAAATCTGGCAAACCCCTCGCAGATATTTAAATTGCGCTATCATGCTCGTTTTCCAATTTCGTTGTTAGTGTTCTTAAAAAACAATGTTCGGAGATTCTATAGAGCAAATAAGCATTATCTGCATGAAATGCTTAAACCCGTTTTACCCTAATTATCCCAACAAGTTGGGTTTTTAGATTAACTTTGCTCAACATCTCGGGAGCAGGCTTAATGCAGCTGATCAAACGAAGTATTTCTTATGCAAAAAATTCCAAGAAACTGGGGTGGCATTGCGCATCTCGAAACGAAAGGTTTATTGTATGCAAGCTTGTATGAAAAAGTCGATTCGAAATAGTTTCATAATGTCGCCCCTGATTGTAGATCATTCTGACCGCACGAATCTTATGAACTCGTTTACCCCGATTCTTCTTAAAAGTCAAAAGGTAAATAAAACATGGCAATATATTTCGGAAAGAGGCTGAATGTGTTCGATCATTAGTTGTATTGCTTGTGTTAAAAGGTCTGGAGAGCCGATTGCAAATATTCAGAAGGTCGGCATGAAATGTGTGAATCCATTTTACCCTTATTCTTCCCATAATTCAAGTTTGAAGTTAATCCAGGTTTTACATTTCGAGAAGAAACTAAGGACGGCTAAACCAAAGTACTTATTCTTATGCTTAAAAGTCCGTGAAATTAATTGAAGATAGTTAGAATGAACGCAGCGAAACGTGTGTATCCGTTTTACCCCTATTCTCCCATAACTATCTGTATTTCCATGTGAAAAGTAATGGATTGAATATAAATGGAATATAAAACGTCGGATACACACGTTTCACCTCAATTCTTCTCATAACTCAAGTGTGAAGTTTAATATAACTCCACATTTCAGAAAGAGGTCGAATGACTGATCAAATGACCGCACGAAACGTGTGCTTCCGTTTTACCACAGTTCTCGTTACTTAAGCTAATTCGTACTCTACTTTTCGGAAAAAAAACATATCGAAAATAATATTTGTTATTTATGAAAAGCCGAAAACATAACAGGTAGTTATAAACGAAACCTGGGAACCTGTTTTAATCTAATTCTTCTTATATTTCATGTGTTCAATTAAACCCGACGGTCATTTAAAGTATGTTCAATCGATACCTTGGACTATTTTACAAAAGAAAACTATTTTTGATCATCGATTTATTATGGGAAGAATTAAGGTAAAACGGGTAGACGCGTTTCGCGTGGTTATGCTAACTATCTTCATTCGATTCCTAGACTTTTCTGCATAAGAATTACTGCTTTCGAACAGTCGCTTTCAGCCTCTCCCTGAAACGTAGAGCCAAATTTAACTTCATACTTGAGTTACGGGAGGCATTAGGGTAAAACGGATACACACGTTTCGTGAGATCATTCTAACTATCTTCAATCGTTTCATCGAGCTTTTTAGATAAGAATTGTCACTTTTGATCAACCGCATTTAGTCTTTTACCGTAATATGGAGCCAGGATTAACCATCTACAGCCCAAATTGTTGTTTCCCTTCAAAAAATTTAAATAGTCTGTTTCTATGATGAGAAAACCGAAAAACATATTGCCGGTTTACCTACATAAGTTACGGGTTTTTCAGTTAAACCTCAAAACATGTAAAGGCGGGGTTGGGCAGCTGGGCCAACAAAAATTTCTATATACAAAAATGAAATGGTGTCCGTATGTTATCTTATAACTCAAGAACTATATGACGGATTTCATCGATTTTTGCGTTATTTTGTTGGTTATTTTCTGTGGAAAGTTTTTTGGCATAAAAATAAAATATTTAAATTTTCTTAATCCACCTATCAGTGCAATTGTGCTTTTCTCATATATGCACCTTTTGTTTGATATCTCTATATATAAAAATGGAATGGTTTCCGTGTGTTATCGCATAACTCAAGAACGAAATGACGGGTTTCTTTGATTTTGAGTTATTTACTGTGGAAGGTTCTTTGGCAGTAACACAAAATACTAAAATTTTCCTAATCCACCTATTTGTGCAATTGGGACATTTTTAGTTTAAGATTGTTTGCATAGTTTACCATTATATAGAGTCACGTAATAAAATGTCATTGGTGTGCTCTTGGGTTCCAGTTTTTCCGCAACGGTACTTTTTTGTTAAAAAGTTCTACTTTATGATATATCTTGCATTCATGCATTTAAAAGGAAGAGCGGTGAAAGAGTTGATGAACATCGTGTATGCAGACACTATTCACAAAGGAGAGTATGAATGCAGCAATGATTTGTTTCCACGAATTCCCATGATTCAAACAGATTCAAATACCGATTCGACTTTGATAATGAACGTAAGCCATTGAAAAGCTTCGGAATAAACTTGGAGTACCGTCGATTCTCGCATGGCCCTGTTCATATATTAGTAAAGCATCAACATTGTTACTGTTTCGTCGCTGTTGTTCTATCTTATGACAAACGCCATTTTGGGGTAAAATGAGTTAGATATGCCGTATTACTGGTCTAAAAAATCTCTGCAAAGTGGCGTTTACAGAATTTTGATATTCTGCTTGGTTCCTGATATATAGCGAGAAATGCGCTGAGAAATTTTTAATTTTTTGCTTCAAATGACTGTGTCTGGGGATTGGCTCAAATTATCTTGATGTTTAAAATGTTTTATATGTAAAACTATCGGACAAACACAATGGCATAATCATTTTCAAAACAAAAATGCACGAATTGTGAGAAAAATGCAATTTAAGTTTTAAACTGGAAATATAGCATATTTGTCAACAATGTATCCAAAAATAACTATTTTTTCCAGATTCCTTGCTCCATTTCCTTCAAAATGCATCTCACCGATTGTTTATAGACCAAATGAAGCAAAAGATATGAATAAAAGTTAATAATTGATGATTTTTTCCTATGGAAAATTTTCCATGCACGATTATGACACACAATACATATTTTGTCATCAATACACACCAATGACACGTGTGAGTGTAACTTTTGTTTACATTTATAGTAAAAACTCGCAACATAGTCAACTGATCTTCGTAATATTTGAGAGATTAATACAGAATAGATAGAAGCATTAATCGTCTTGTTTGAAGTGTTTATACTATTTATAAGTTTCAAGATATTCAATCTCAAACTTTAAAAATCGCTTTTCTCGAAATGTGCAAAATGGCGCTTGTCATAAGATAGCACAACAACGACGGTTTGAGGAGAGTTGCACAAACAAAAGCGTTGTTTATCATAACGTATATTATAGGACTTTTCGTAACATGTTTTACAATTGGAGTCACCTTACTTGATTTGATATTAACAAAATGTGTTCCACAAGCATTGCAATTTTTGCTTTTGTTGAATTTCGTTTTATTATAGGCAGGACAACGTCTGTCAGGTCAGCTAGTTAAAAATATTTTTGTAACGCTAAAACATTCGAAATGGTTTTTTTTCTGGGATGGCCATCGCCGAAACATGCCTAGTTTGTTTGCACATACACTTACAGATGTCTGTGATCTCAGTATCCAATTTCCAGTATATTTTCCAGGTGATACTATTGGATCGAGGCGGAATCCAAGTTCATCTTATCTGGTGTTCGAAGCAACAGATTTGCTCACGTCAAAATGGAACAGGTGGTCTGAAGATCCCGATCTTTCCTGAATGAGTTCTGCAAATACAACGAATGGAGACCAACAGCTTACCCTCTGAACCGCCAAAGCAGGGATCATTTCTAGTTTTTCCAAAACAAGAACAAGTCTCCAATTTCATGTAGAACACAGAAACAAGTCTCCAATTTCATTTAGAAGGTTGACATTTATGGTTTTTATATATAGGGGAGAGGGGGTAACAGTGGATCAGCAGGAACTATGAAACATTCGCAATAAAATCATAATTCATGATCAGAATCATCTCATTCCCTCATATTTCACGATTTCTAATTCTTTACACGTGTTGCTATATTTTGGAAGAGATCTGATAACTGTATCTCTTTTAATGGATATTTGTTTGTTTTGTGATAGCCAGAGTAAATTTGCAATGAAAAACATTATTCCATCTTTATGAGTTACCATTCACTGAATAAATGTTTAGTCTATTGCTATTTTGAGCAAATTTTATGCTCAACATTTGCCGCGAACAAAGTTTTTGGTAACTTCTCATGGTTCTGTGTAATTTCACAATTTTCATGAATAGACCCATTGGGTAACTGTGGAACGATGGCGTATGGGGAACAGTGATTATTTTTTGTTTTTGTGGTCTGTCTCAAAATGTGAATGGATTCCGATTTTCCACAGTAAATACTACTCATATAGTGCAAAATTAGTAAATTTGGGCAAGTTTTGTAGAAATTGTCTCTAATTTCAGAATTGCAGCTGATATGCATATATGATGGTTCAATGTTACGCGATGTTATAGTGGACTCTTTCGTAAACAAACGATTTTCGCCTCAATATAACTTTAATTCAAAGCGTTAGGATCATTCTTCGTCAAAACAAAAGAATAAAATTTATAAGTAGAATATTTCACTATAGACGACATCGTGTTTCATAGTTCCTACCCATGGGGCACACTGATACATTTTACCACCGACTGTTTATTATCCAAAAAATGTTATTTCCCGTGAATTTTACCAGCTGGAAAAAATATATGTATTAGTTAACAACAGAGTGGCACTATGTATCACTTTTGGTTACACAAATAACAAGTATTATCATCAACACTAAATTGTAGAAAAAATGTGTTTCATTGTTACCCTCTCTCCCCTACTCAGGTTATGCTAAGACACACTTCGAGCTAGAAGTTGTATGACTATTGAATATGGCTCACGTGGTCGTCTGACAGACCACACGGGAATTTTTAGAAAACCAGAACCGGTTCTCTGACCTGACCAACAAGTATAGTTAAACAATATTGAATAATTTCCCGATCATTTGCAAGTGGTTTAGTTGAAATCAGTAGAAAATTGAGAAAACTAGAGCCAAATAAACACATAAACTTTAAAGTCAGAAGTACTTCGAAGACGATATTTTTTCTTTAGCTTAGTTTCAAGTTAGTACAAGACCCAATTTCAATTCTACGGCAAAGTACTATTGTAAACTAACTTACTAATATTTTTTTTTTTGAAAACTCCAAAATGTGAGATAATTTTCCAATTGAATTGTATTTCCACATGCAAAATATTTTTTTCTCTCATTTCTCTCAAATTTCCAACTTTCAACTCAAATATCATTTTATATCATGATTTTAACAAGCAGATAACGTATTTGTATGATACGTGGCAATGTTTTGAAGAGGTTTTAGTTAAGTTGATAACACAAAATTGTGTATTGTAGATTTTATAGCGATTCTACTGAACCCCGCCAAAAGACGGGGTTGGGCAGCAGAGGGTTAACTTCAAATTTAAGTTGTGCGAAGAATTGGGTAAAATGGGTATACACGTTTCGTGAGATTATTATAACTATATTCAATTGATTCTCTGGACTTTTTTACAAAAGATCTACTAACATTGGTCAGCCGCTTTCAACTTTCTTCTTTCCGAGTTATATATTCAGTCTTGAATGTAAACTCACACAGAAAGGGGGATTGGGGAAAACGAGTATTGGAGCCTCGGTACGGTCATTGTAAATGCCACCAATATTTTTTTCAGTCCTTTTTGTCTTTCTCATATAAAGAAAGGCTATGCAATTACTCCAAAAATCGATTTTCGATTGTCGAGATCGCAAAATGTCTGTGTGTATGTATGTGCGTGTCAAATAATGTAACTCAATTTTCTCAAAGATGGCTGAACCAATTTGCACAAACTCAGTTTCAACTGAACGGTATAACGCTCCCATAAGACGCTATTGAATTTTTAGTTGATCGGACTTCCGATTCCGGAGTTACGGGTTGAAAAGTGTGGTCACACAGAAAATTCCCATATAAACTAGTAACCCTATGATGTCCGAATAATGTAATACATATTCAAATACGTTCAACATTACTTGATATGAAAATTTTGACCAATAAATGGAATCATTCAAGGACACGACAGTTAAATTACAAACAATTTAAAAAAAGAAATTTGATATCGGTAGAAAACATTTTCGGCAATCGTAGTCACAGCAAAGACGTTTTTGAAAAACATGATTTTGAGATAATCACGTGCAAAGTTTCTAGTATATACCCGAGACCTCATTAGGGAATAGTGAAATACGCTATAATGTTGGCCCTACTGCTTGGATCTTTAAAATAATTTGGGAAAACATTCTTAAGAACTTATACTGCCGCTCTACTTATAATTGTCTCATGTGTATTGGGAATTCCATTGCACATGGAGTAGTTTTGCGTATAACGATAAGAAAGATAAAAGAATAATTATTTTTTCGATTTTTGGATCTACACATATATCCCTTTAATTGAGGTGAGCATCTGTAGTCATTTTGGGCATATTCAAAATATTTAAACGAAATTGAAATTATTGCTTCAAGTCAACTACTAAAAAATCTATCTGTTTCATTCATGATTTTGATACACTTCCAAAATGATTTTTAAAATATATGCTTGGCATATTAATTAATGTATCCATTGCACCTGCTGCAAAACCGAAAGCAAATAAATTTTTAATCCTGTGCAAATACGAAAATGTAGTGAGAAGGCTTGGGGTATCATGATTTTTCTAGCATGTATTTGTCTAGTAATGCTATTTAGTTAACGAATGGTTTGTTCGTATTTGCACGTTGCTATTCTCGTTCGTTGGCGCGTACATTCCTTCCTCGTTCGCGCGAAATATCGAGAACACTCTTAGTAGTCCACGCTCTGCGTGCATCCACCACGTATATGGCACCCCTATACCGTTTGTATTGAACTGACGTAAGTCAACATCTCATCGGGCACACAAATTATGGGCCCCACTGACAGTTCGGATTGTTCTACTCGTTCTGCCGCAGGCTCGATCCGCACTAAGTAGAAACGATACGGCGTGACGCGATCATTAGATGTTTGTAATCGAGCTAAAATATTGCACAATAAATTGAAGAAAAGTGTTGTTTTCGACATGTTGATGACTGATAAGTAATTTACATCATGATTCATCAATAATAAAACGGTTTCGAACATCGCATAGTCGTGTCGTATGGAATTGGGTCTGTCGATTGTGGATCGACCTTAAAACGACGTTTTAGATGTTGGTTTGAAAAACATGGCGCGTAGCAGATACCTGGCATCCCCACTCGCGTGTGCTCTTCAACGCATTTCTCGCTTGCGAGATAACAAAACACACGAGACCAAGGAGTTTTTATTCTCAGGTGATTCGATGCTCAAAAATGCCGATCAGCCATGTTGGTTTTAGAAACGACAGCTAACAACATTGTTTACTAGTTCTCTCCATATGTTTGCTTGGATTTCAGTTGGTAAACGAAGTTGTTCGCTGTCATTTTTCTTCCCCGCAGCCTGCTGCACGCTTACCTCACTCCTCACCTACTCAAAGACGAATCACCTTAGAACTCTAATCACCTTGCACGAGACTTTGCGAGAAAAGCTTCATGGATATGCCCTACATACTAGATGAAAGTTTGGGTTTCTCGCGAGCATTCCCGCTCGAGATTTTGCTTCACCCGGTCGCGAACGATGAAGAGCGCTAGACATGCTATTCGTACACGCTCGCGAACGAACGGACTTGGTGTGCTCGTTTCGCAACACAACATAACAAGACTATAAATACAAGAGCTTGTAAGTTAACGTATTATTTATTTAATAGTTGGTTTTTGAAAATATAATCTGGATTTGTCTAATCTTTTCTCTATTACCAATTCTGTGATATTGTAGCATGATAGAAGTCGTAAAATTGTGCTTGGGCGCACGGAGGCGAAAAAATAGAGCAAGAGGGGGGCGAAGATTAAATGTAGGGGGACGAAAATTAAAACACATCTTGATTTAGAATATTGTTATTTTTTCGTTAATTTGATGTTTTAAATCACTTTTATTCAGGTTTATTGGATATTATATGATACGTGATGAGAATGAATTAGTTAGAGCATTTCAAAATTGTTAAAATTTAAAGTTTTTCCGCAAACAAATGTTTTAGGGGGCGAATTATAGTACATTTACTCTACAGCGACGACATAAATTATTTCTAAACAATCCAAATTTTGCTAATGTGTAACGAAAACACAGATCGAAATTTGAATGAGTTAAGCCTGTTAATCCGTCGGGCATTACCCAATTCAACGTAAGTGCCAAAGTATTGCCACTTACGATTGAACTAAAAATGAATTGTATATTATTGCATAATGGAATAGAAACAAAATATGCAGTATCTTAAACTTCTTTAAAATATTGCGGGCATATTTGGCGTTATTTTTTTAATTGAAAAATTCAGATCAACCCAATACGATATTTTTTACATTTGTTTATATCCCTGAGGGGTCAAGGGCCACATTTTTGCAATTTTTTAAAATGGAAAACAGCAACCGACTATCGTGAAACGTTTTATATATCAAAATGTTTGGAATAGTATGCCAAAATGGTGTAGATGTTGGATCATATACTTTTATTGCTTGAGCAACATTCCCACGAGAAATAATTTCCAGACTATACTGCCCATAATCAGGTATTCGTCCCATGTTCTATAGGATTCCCTTTCAACATGGACTCGACTTCCGGTTATAGGCAGTATAGGTACGTATTCCAAATGCAGAATTCCTATTTCGCTGGTTACGATGGTCGTTTGAGTTATGAGTCACGCATACGATCAGCGTATTGGCAAAAGGGGCATATTCAACGAATAAACTCATTAGCTTTCTCACATCAAACGTGCTATAGTTTAATTCCATCAATAAACAAAAACCATTTGCTGCCTAGCACGCTTCATCTTTGGTGTCGTCAGCAGAAAAAAATAGAAGTCGCATTGGTACCAAGTATAACTGTCAAAGACGAACGCCTTGGATTAGTAGCGAAATATCACCACGAGAGCAAGAGCGAAACAAGAGGAGAAATGTAAATTTAATTTGGAAACTTTTTGCATAAGTAATTTTTTTATT
Source organism: Topomyia yanbarensis (assembly GCF_030247195.1). Taxonomy (NCBI): domain Eukaryota; kingdom Metazoa; phylum Arthropoda; class Insecta; order Diptera; family Culicidae; genus Topomyia; species Topomyia yanbarensis. The sequence goes on from NC_080670.1 coordinate 148,195,856, forward strand.
CCTTCATCAAAGAAGCATCGACGAGCGAATTGTTGTACACTTTACTGTGCGGTACTGGAAGAAAGTGAGAACGAGCGAAGAATAGGTGTACGTGAGATGAAGTTTTTTTTCCTCGTGACTTTGTGTTTTCCCTACTCCTCAACTACCCTAGCACGCAAGATGCGGTTAAGTCCGTTAAGTCGAGAAGAACTTGTGTCATCTTCTGCTGGAAAAGTACAGCACGAAATATTTGAATTTTAAATAGGATAACAGAATAAAACTAACCTTGTCAGTTCATTTTCCGGGACAAATTGAATAGGATCACGGTCGTGGGCTTTGTTTATGAATGGTCTGTTTGCGGTAATTTTCGGAAATACTGGGGAACGTACAAGGGGTCTGTGTCTATGGCGGAAAAGTGCAATTATTGAAATTTTGCGATGTCAATTTGAAAAAGCCATACTTCTCCTATTGCTTGATCTAAATTTGGAACACCAGAAAATAATTCATTTTTTAACCGAATGCTTTCAACTAATTTTGGCTTTTTTAACACTTCGTCCTATTTTCTTTTTTATTCAAAGAATTTAAGAACAAAATACATGTTTTTTATTACCTTATTTTTTTGTCATTCATTGAAGCGTGTGCGCCGCGCCACGCCGATAAATTCATGGCGTTTTACCTGAAATCGGCGGCGTGGAGCACACCTCTAGAAGCGTAGCAGAGTGTGTCAGGTAAAAGCTAGTAAGCCCTAAAACCGGTCTGGAACCGGTTCTACAAGTTGTTCCACAGAAGCTCGATAGTTCGTGCTTCACAAAGAATATTTCCACTAAAATATAATTTTTAATTTTTTAGCTTGCTTAACATTATCCTTTTTTATTTAAAATTTAAAAACAAATAAGGAGATAATGAACCAACTGACATTAAACCAACCATATTATATTGAAGGTGTTACTGTTTTAAGCGGCCCTTACACGTTCAATATTTTTGTCAATACCAGTATTGACGATATTGTTACAATATTTCAGTCCCGTTTGAAATCCACATCGTCAATACAACTTTTTTTCATTACACGTACAATACTTTAGTCAATACTCTCTAGTATTAACAAAAATATTGAACGTGTAAGGGCCGCTTTACTGTAATCCGAAATTCTACTTTATATTGATTAAAGATTTTTGGACTCCCTTAAGTCTAGCTTTACAAGAAAGCATTCTTCTAAAATAGATAACCTTTGTTAACTTCACTCCATTGCAAAAATAATCAACCATATAATACTGCTGCTAAAAAGCATTCTCGCTTCTTACGCTCCAACCTAGCTTGGTCGATCCTTAACTAATAAGATTTCTTCGAACGATTCAAGTTTGTCGATGAAAATCTAATAAGCGTTTCGAATAGCCACATTGTTCCTTGCCAGCTCGCAAACCTTGAATGTGAGAAAGCACTGCAAAAATTTATCTTACCCCGGCCCCCACTAAGCCCGGAAGCAAGACGATTCTAATCAAACACAACCATCAGACGCGAAAGCGAGCGAAAGAATCTTTTGATGTTTTAAAAATTGATACATCAGAAGCGCATGATATGAATTTTTCATCGATACTGTCGAAGATAGCAGGAAGCAGCAGGGTAAACAAACAAGACACTTGGATCGAGGACGATTCTCACAGTCGAGCTTCCTAACCATAAATATATGAAAAATGCTTTCGGCCTTTTTCCTACCCCGAATAAATACAAGACGAGTGGTCCGGTCAGTCAAGAATGCCAACAGTATCAAACGGCAAATCGCCAAAGTAAGGAAAACGACCCAGCCTTTCTGAACGTAACCATCAAAAGATTATGGGATTGGCTCGTTCGGTAATCAATATTGACATTACGCTGCTTATACTCAGTTTGAATCCTTATGGATGAAAGCATTCATCAATTTCGGGATTGATTCTCAAACGTATTTTCGGTCGAGAATTAAATAGCCAAAAAGAAGATACTTACTTCAGGAATCTTATTCAATGTCAATAGTTTTTCGTGGAATAAAAAAATATTACCATTTATTATATATGCCAGTTAAAATTCTACTCCAAAATCTGTATATTAATTATGTACACATACACTACAATGTGGGACATAAATTTATTTTTCAACGAAATGCATGTGCCAATACACAAGTCGGCTTTTTCGGACAGAAATGCATTATATTTTCGAGTGACATTCAGACTGTTCAACAATACTTGAGAAGTGCTCTCAGAACTTTTCATTTTGCTTTCCACAACTTGAAGGGCTTACATCTGACATTTTTGCCCAAGGTGGAGTGATGATCCCAATTATGTCAGGTTGACAGGAGTGTATCCAGACAATTCTGAGAAGGGGTTGGTATAATAATTATTAGTCGATTTTATTAAAAAAAAATTAGGTAAACTGGGTAAAGTTCAGAAACCAAAGTATTTTTAACAATCCTAAGTTTCAAAAATTCACTTTCAAATGTTTCTAATCATAAATTTCGTATAGCTCATTTATTCTATCAAAAAGAATTTTCTTTCCTAACTTATTATTGACGTGATAGCAAATTTTTCTCAGAGAACTTCATTCAGAATATTTTAAGCATCAACAGTTTCTTTAAAAAAATTAAAATAAACTTTTTTTTATTTATAACCGAATATATTTCAGACAACATGGTTGTTCAATCTTCAGCCACCCGTCCTTAGTCTCGTTATACATTCAACGCATCTTCCTCAATTCCACACAGCCAGCGAATGCGTGGGCTGCTTGCAAGCCAGGATATCTGGTAATTTTTTTATTTTTTCATCGATCCTTCGAATTGTCACATATGCTAGAGTATTTTTTCGTCTATAAACAGTAAACGTAAAACTGAAAACTGTTGCAAACCTAAAGCATTTCTCTAGAACAGTTCTCGAGTCCGCATGAATCTTTATTTTTTTTGGTTTTTTATTCCTAACATACAATTAAAGCCATATAACATTTCAGTCAAACATAAGTCATATAATAAACGATTACTTCAGCAAAGTAGATTTTTTTTATCAAACTAGAATACCATCAATGTTCAACAGTCTTCGAAAAACAGTTTTTTATTCAGTTCGTTTATTCGATCTGGCACATTTACGTTTAGCTTTGACGGCGTCAATATCTTTGTTATGTATTTAATTATTTTAAACTATTCCTTGTTTTTTCAAGGATTTTTATAAACGTGTTCACTGTAAAACAGACAGAGAAAGAATGACCGGAACGGTGGGAATGAAGAATGAAGAAACGGCCCGATCGAGGAGAGGGAGAGGTGACGATCTGCTTATAGGAGACATTGGGGGTCGATAGGTCAATTAGGAGGTGTTGGAGGCTATGGCGGTGATCGCAATACTGTTGGGAATATGTGATGGCATCATGACAGTTCATCGATAGCGGAGTGGTTAACGAGATCGCAGGTTCGATTCCTGCTTGAGGACATATATTTTCTCAGTTCCAATAAAAACGAGATTTTTTTCAGTTTCTTTATTCTCACCGTTCCGGTCATTCTTTCTCTGTTTGGTTTCCAGTGGACGTGTTCATAGGAGAAAATAATTTGATTTAATTTTCATATAAAAAACAATTTTAGAGCTTTAGCTTTTTAGCTCAGAAACGGCCGGAGATGGGTACCATTCGGTTTTCAGAAACATGCCAAGGAATATGATTTTCACCAAATACTTTCTGTGGCGTATTCTCAGATACATATAAATTGAAATCAAACAAAGAAAAAAAAATCGATTTTTTGAAACCGCGAGAGTAGAAGACCCCATTAAGACTAGAAATACAGTTCGGTATACAAGAGAGAATAATCAACTTTTAGCAAGAGTAAGGGGAGATTCACAGATTTTGAGGAATTGTGTTAACGTGAGAACTACACTCACGAAAACTCCCGCCTCGCGTCGCATTTTCGTAAGGGAAAATTTTCAATCAGAGTTACTTTAAGTATTTTTAGTTTGGCATTTTTAACAAGTAAAATTATTGAATGGAGCAAATAAAACTAACGAAGCACATTCAAAATTGCTTTTGGAAGGCATCCATTATTGCTTTTGGAAGGGATATCCATTTTACTTGGGAAAAACATTCACGCGCCGGTTCGTCTACGAGTTAACGAGAGAAACAGCGATGTGCACTCTTTAGGATACCGCTAGACGTACACGTAACCGAAACAGTACTAACGAGAACGTGGAATATTCAAACTGCTGGATATTCGCCTTCACCAAGAAGGACTGTCCGGACAGAAAATATACAGAAAATATACCACGCCGCATTTCCTCAGGAAACCGCGAACGAAACACCGTTTTCGACGGTGGAGTTCTCTTATTATGCAACAATCCTCCGCGGTTAGAAAGAATCGAATTCAATTTTTTGAAGAAACTGCCTGGCTTTACGAAAAGACGCTTGTTGAATTTATTGAATTGAGGGCAAGATTGTCCCTCATGACCGGAGGCAAGCGAGAGTCATCGGCAACTCAAAACCAGGGAAACCAGCCCCCGACCACAACTCGAATCGACCGATTGCAATGCTGTCCTATATCCGAAAGTTTTTCAAGAAAATGATGCTATTCCGCTTCGAAAATTGGATCGAAGCAAATGGCTTACTATTAGATACAAAATTTGGCATCCGCAAAGGCAAGGGGACCAACGATTGCCTTGCGTTGTTCTAAACAGAAATTCAAAAGGACTATGCTAGTGAAGAGCGGATGGCATTAGCTTTCTAGGATATAAAGGAAGATTCAGTTTCTATTTACAATCTTTCTGAGAAAGTTTATCGTTTAGGACAGCCTCAGCTCAATAGAGGCTCTTCATTCGGTGAAACCTAGAAAGCACTTTCAATATTTTTTGGAGAAAATATAGAAGCTCCATTGTGCTGTGTCTGTAATATCGTATAAGATTACCTTTGTTTGGGTCCCTTCGCATTGGTCTATCCCAAGTAATAAAGACACGGACTCCTTAGCTAGAAGATGATATTTACGAAAAATCAATCTGTTTCAATGAATTTCCCAATATATTTAGTCAGAGGGCCCTTGAATGTCGCTATTCAACGCAGAGTAATGGAGTTAGGACGGTAGCTATATGCTGTTAACCCGAATGTATCAAACAATCCTTGGCCAAGAGGACTGGATAGGGTATTGCAATCGTGTTCATGTCCAATCACTACACTTTAGATGCTCATATTCAGCGTATTGGACTCGTGAATCACGAGCAACGGTTACCACGATATCGAACATACTATCAGGACTTGTACCGTATATTGTTACACCAAGTCTCAGCTATCGGATTCCCTTCAAGCCCGAGATGTCTTGGTTCGGGATGTGTTGGCACGCCACGATCTCTCTTATAACGAATTTCGCGCTAAATCGTTTTCAGAGTTGGCAGCACCCTATCAGATTTTAATGAAACTTTCTGTACATGAAGACTTTGTCACTTTGCATACTTTGTTTTTCCAAAAATAATCTTAACTGTTTTTGAAAGATATTTAAAAAAAAACTTTTCCTTGTCCAAACTGAATTTCCTTTTCAGTGTATTTTTATTCAGGGTCCATAACTTAGAGACTAGAACCCAGAATCCCGAGGAGAGAACTCAGACTCCAGATTCCATAGTCCAGAGTCAGCAGATAATTATGCCTGGGAGTAGCGAAACATCTTTCAATGTGCAATTCCTGGTAATCCTAAAGCGTTTATTGATCAATACCGTCGCCGGCCAGGCCCGAACGTAGATCGCGGAAGGAACGGGAAGGGATTGTAGTCCGATTCTTGCTTTTGCTAGAGGCCGTATATACTGCTGCGCACTCCACAAGTATCGCGGGAGGAGGAATTTGTTAGTAAGTATAGAAGTTGGATCACTTCTTCTTTACCGACGCCAGAGAGGTGACTCTACTATTTAGACTAGATATCGATCCATCAACTCATGGACCGGGGACCAATGGCTTTACTTCCCTTCCGAAGAAAGACGTGCCACAGATTTTTTCACCTCAGAAAAATCTCAACGACCTCGGCTGGAATTGAACCCAGGCCAACTGGAATGAGTGGCGGTCACGCTTACCACTCAACCACCCGCGCCGTCAGTTCAGATTCCAGAGCCCAGAGTCCAAAAACTGAGAGTCCAGTGCCCAGAGACCAGAAACCATAGTCTAGAGTTCTTACCCCAAAATGCTGAGTAGGGCATTGCAAAAAAAATTTTTTTTTGAATTCTCAAAGGCCCCCCTCTCATATTGTGACAAATGTCAAAATAAGGTCACATGCCAAATTTCACATCATTTGGACAATTTTAGACCCCCGCCCACTTCGCTTGAAATTTTTTGAAATTGGTGCTATGGGAAAATATGGAGGAAAAATAAAATTAAATGCTATAACTTTTGAAGTAGAAATCAGAAAATTACAATTTATACCTCTTTTGAAAGTAAATAATCTTAGTATTTGAATGGTGATATTTTTGTTTCTAGAAAAATACGGGAAAGAGGGGTAATGGGTCGTTTTGGACCCAAAATCCCATATTTTTAATGATTTTTCTGCTCCGTGATGCAAATCATACATATTTTGTAGTTTTTCTAATGTGAAAACATCTCAGGAATCGATCAGAACCCTTTTGACCTTAGTCCGAATACGAGAAGTTGGGGTTAGTCCGAATACGAGAGGGGCTTTTTGTCATTCATATTAAATTTTATCATTTTCTCATGCATATATCTCTATTGTTCTTCAATCAATTTTCATAAAATGTAACTTGTTGAACGTGTAAAGTTCTGAGAAATAAAACAAAAATAAAAACGTTAAAGGTAAAATTCAGAACTATCAAACTTTTTGATATTTACTCTACAAATCTCATTTTTTCATTATTTGTCCTAATACCTCAACTTCCCCTATTTTCCCAGGAATGCAACTTTTCTCATGTGATCCCTAAGCATATTGTACACTAAAAGTAGTAAGTTAAATAAGAATTTTGTTGTTAACTCCATAATATGTGCGATTTTATGATAAAAATGTGAAATCGACACTATATGTTAGATAATTTGATGTTCCTGAATTTTACTGGTGACGAATCTATTTTTTTATAATCCTAAGGATTTTCCACGTTCAACAAGGTATAGTTTATGAAAATTGAGTGAAGAATAATAGAGATATATTCACGAGAAAATGATGAAGTTTAATATGAATGACAAAAGACCATATAACCCCAACTTCTCGTATTCGGACAAAGGTCAAAAAGGTTCGGATCGATTTTTGAGATTTTTTCACATTAGAAAAACTACAAAATATGTATGATTTGCCTCACGGAGCAGAAAAATCATTAAAAATAGGGGATTTTGGGGCCAAAATGACCCATTACCTCGCTTTCTCGTATTTTTTCTAGAAACAAAAATATCTCCATTCAAATACTAAGATTATTTCCTTTCAAAAGAGGTATAAATTGTAATTTTCTGATTTCTATTTCAAAAGTTATAGCATTTAATGTATTTTTCCTTCATATTTTCCCATAGTACCAATTTCAAAAAATTTCAAGCGAAGTGGGCGGGGGTCTAAAATTGTCCAAATGATGTGAAATTTGACATTTGAGCTTACTTTGACATTTGTCACAATATGATAGGGGGGGGGGGGCCTTCGAGAATTCAAAAAAAATTTTTTTTGCAATGCCCTAATGCTGAGCCCAGAGTCCGCAGCACATAATCCAAAGCCCAGAGCCCCTAACCCAAAACAGTGAGACCAGAGTTTAGAGTTCAGATTCCAGAGCTCAGAGTCCAGAATCCAGAGTTCAGATTCGATAATCCAGAGTGTAGATTCCATAGGCCAGCGACCAGTGCCCAGAGTCCCGACGAGAGACCCCAGAGTTTGGAGTCCAGAATCCAGAGGCCCGAGTGCACAGTGCATGGTCCAAAGTTTAGAGTCCAGAGTCCACAGCTCAGAGTTCAAAGTCCAGAATCAAGACTCAGACCCCATAGCTCAGAGACTACAGTCTACAGTCCAAAGCGAGGGGCAAGCACTAAATTTTCAATACGACGCAGCGCTAAAAGTCTTACACAATTAGTTACTTTAAGTACCATTAAATACCATAAAGTACATTAAGTACCGTAAAGATGTAAAGAAGTACGCGTTATATTCATTGTACTTTAATTACTGAAACTATTTTAATTACAGCGCCGTCGTACTTAAAATACATAAAATATTTGAATTACAGTCAAGATGTACTTTAAATACTTTGAGTACGTACACATCAACATTAATTACATTAAGTACCTTATTAAGTACAACAGAAGTAATTTCAAGTACTTTCACTATTTACTTTAATTATATTCAAAATACGTTGGTATTTTCAATACGACGCACTCAAACCTGCTAGTGCTTGCCCCTCGGTCCAAAGTCCATAGCACAGAATCTCGAGGCGAGAGCTCAGAATCCAGAGTTAAGAACGCAGAGTCCGGAGTTCAGAGAACAGAGTCGAGAATCCTGGGTCCAGGGTCCACAGCTCAGAGTCCTCAACCCAAATTACTATGGCCAGAGTCCAGAGCTCTGAGAGCAGAATCCAGAGCCCGAAGTACTTAACCCAAAATACTGAGGCAAGAGTTCAAACTCCAGAACCCAGAGGCCATAATCCAGATCCACGTCCATAACGCAGAATCTCGAGGCCAGAGCCCAAAGTCCCGAACACCGCGTAAAGTGCAGCGTCCAGAGTTCAACGTCCAGAATCTACTGCTCAGAGTTCAGAGACGAGAATCTTGAGACCAGAGTTCAGAGTCCAGAGACCAGAGACCATACCCAAAATACTGAACCCAGTGTCGAGCTCAAAGCCCAGGGTTCAGAACCCAGAGCACAGAACCCAGAGACCAGAATCCATAAAATGAAATGCTAAAACAAGGTATTATTCGTGCCTCAGAAAACCCATATTTGTCATCCGTTTGACCGAATAAGGTAGAAGTAATGGCGTTTGGTTATCGACTATCGTGAATAAAATCAAAAAACGATAAAATCAAAAAACGATAGATGATCGATACTCAATCCCAAATATAATTGACATATTAAACAAACTTGGCCGCTGTCAGTACTTCCCAACTGTAGACCTGGCCTCAGGATTTCACCAAATTGAAATTCATAAAAAAGACACTCCGAAAACTGTTTTTAATGTTTACAGTGGGAATTGCGAATTTGTCCGAGTCCATAGGAGAGAGCCCACAGTCCAGAATCCAGAGACCCGAGTGCAGAGCCTAAAGTTCAGAGCCTAAAGTTCAGATTCCAGAGTGAAGGATCAAGACCCCAGATACCAAAGCCCTTGGTTCAGAGTCCAGAGTGCATAGTACAGAAATTCGAGGCCAGCGCCAAGAGTCTATCATCCAGCGATGAGAGTGAAGAGTCCTGAATCTAAAGTTAAGTTTCCATAGTCCGGAGACCAGAACCCAGAATCCAGGGAGAGCCAAGAATCCAGAGTCCCGAGTGCAGTGTCCAGAGTTCAGAGTCCAGACTTCAGGGTCTAGAGTCTAGGGTTCGGATTCCAGAATCAAGACCCCAGAGACCACAGTTAAGAGTCCAGAGCACAGAATATCGAGACCAGAAGCCGGTGTCCCGAATCCAGCGTGAAGAGTGCAGAGTCCATAGTTCACAGTCTAGAATCTTGGCTGACTGGGTATTTTCGAAATGGTCTTGACGAGTAGGTTCCAGAAATTTATGTCTGACGCCATGTTGAAATCCAAGATGGCGACTTACGGACGTAAATTATTACGATTACACTTCAGATTGTTTATCTTTGCACAGCACTTGATACTGTTTAACTTTGATTTATACAATTGATCCATAATGATAATTTTACTAGAACTGCTCTTCACAACTGTTGTTACTAGACTGCTTTGAGGCCTTAGTTTTATAGTACTGTTATGTGGTAAAATGAGTATTGATGCAGGTAAGGTACAGGTAACCAGGGCAGAGCTGCAAATTTTCAACAGTTTGTTTTGAACTTGAAGGAGGAAATGCCCTACTATGTTCAACTCGCAGTTGTTCGTTTCCATTATTCATTCAAACAGCCGACCTGCTCAATCATTTGCCATTCATTTTCAATTTCATTGACCATGTGAATATCTCTTTACTGGGGTATTGACTAGGTTTTTCCAACATAACTACTCTGAACATAGTTCTTACTGTCCATGTAAGCTTGAAAACGCAAAACATGTTGACATTTTACCTAAACTGGCCTCTACGGAGCAGATGACAGCTTTGGTTGGTGAATGAAAAAGCATCAATTTGAAATGAAGACGTACGATTCAGTTATGAAAATCCCGCCAACTTGAAAGTGAATGATTGAGGGAGGCTTTGAGTTTGAATCATGTTTGGGTTTGATTGAACTGAAAGTTGGCATTTGAAAATGAAAATTTGCACCGCTGAACCAGGGTCATATGCCAAACGAATACCAAATTCGTTACTGCTACTGTTTTAGTTTTCGCTAAAATACGCCGAAAAAATTCAGTTTGGACAAATAAAAGTTTTTTTCAAGTAACTTTTTTGTCTTGAAAGTGCTCAACTTGAATTTTTGTTCTTTTTTAAATATATTTGTTCAAAAATTTGACTAATTTTGTGAAAATCACTCCTACAACTTTTTTTATAGGATTTGTCATTTTTAGACTATAGCCATATGGAAAAAATTGGTTAAAAAAGTTTGACCCTTTTCAAAAGACAGTCTAGATTATTTTTCAAAAAACAAAGTGGCTTTTTGTGACAAAACTGTCATGTACAGAAAGTTTCATAAAAATCTGAGAGGGTGCTGCCAACATTTGTTCGAGTTGGCGAGAAATTCGTCTATAGTAGTATCTTTTATTTTTGCCTACCGTATTGATTAACTAAATAACATGTGCTTAATAGATTTAAAACAGATTCCACACAGCATTTACTATTCTCCATTACATCAATCTGATCGAAATATTAAAACAATTAGCAAGCGTAAATTGACCGCAACGTAAGTTTGTTGAACGGTAATGTCACCAAACAACTTGTAGTACAGCTGTAGCCTCGGGCAAATTTGAAATCCGAGGAATTGACTCGCTTGACACTGGAGGTGACAGAGTATTGCAGTTGACATACCTAAAAGCAACCCCAAACCGAATAAACGCTTCCATTCCCCAGATGGTTCATGGGCTGCTTGTATGCACGTCGTTCACAACCGTACAGACAGAGAGATACGAGCGCTGACTTGCTACTGACTACTGCAGACAAATAAATTGTTTGAGCTTTATTTATTTTGCGTTTCATTGAGTGCGCCGAATGTTTGTGCATCTCTGGTGACTGCTCGGAATTTGTTCTGCTGTGGTCCCTGTTCTGTTTAGGACAGAGGACAAGTTTTCGGCCATGCTCAGCGTCGTTTATTGGTCGCTTTGGTGGTAGCTTTCGTTTCCCTTTACTGTGTGTGTAGAAAGATGTAGTAATTTTATTCCTTGGGTCCATTAAATTAGCATGTCACATACAACTGTTACCGGGTCAATGCTGTGGGAAAATTATAACCGCAATTGGAGCATACACTTTGACCAAGTAAGTAAACGTGAACTTTGAACTCACTTATTAAATAATCGTTTTTGTTTATGAAATTATTGATGTTAAACATCAAATAAACATACCGTAAGCATAGCATGTGAATTTAAGGATCAGATAAAATATTTATATTGCATTCCTAACCCTTCAACGAAATGTAAATTGTGAACCAACTACTCAAAACACCGTGCGTCCCCTCTAAAAGAAAGCGGATGCAGACAAAATTGCAGCAAATGATCAAACGTGCGTGGCCCTCAAATCTATACAAACAACCAGAATCTCTCGTTACGCTGCAAGCTCATCTCGCTCACTGGCTGTCGGCAGTGAAGCAATTAATTACACAAATTAAACTATATTACATTACGTTATTATTATTGCCGTGGTAGAACACGAATTCAAGTTGTTGGCAGCGCCATATGCAAGTTTTTCGAGAAGCCGGAAATTTCGAATTAATGTCGTGCGAGGCAAGCGACTAATATTGTACGTGTGCGAGTTTCGGGCAAAAACACTACCAAAGTTTTTAGGGGGTTCTGCCGTCTCTTCCACCCTTGTAATATGGTTTCACGGGAAAGTTGCATGCTAGTGAATGAAGTTGAACGTAAGATTTTAATGAAATAGTATGTCTTTAGTGCGACTCTCGGGCTCCGTACAGCAGCTTCAGCTGAATTTAGAAAGTGAAAGTGACGCAACAACTTGAGAAAGGGAAGATTTAAACACGTTGGTAAGCATACTCTAAATTATGTCGTTTTTCACTAGAAACTGTAGTTCAGTGGTATTTCATTTTTGAGCGGAATTGTAAGCTACTATAATGGCCCTAAGTGGAGGATCCAGGGGGAGGGTCCTGAGGGTCCGGACCCCTATCAAAAATTTTCAACTTGTTGAGAAATTTTAAATTAGTTTGAAATTTATCTTAGTTTCAAACGCAAAATCTTTTCAAACCAAATATGACCACCAATATAGATTTTCATGGAATGGGGTTTGTACGTATTACGTGTTGTACAATGTTCACTTTTTCAGTCTATCTTCTGGCCTCGCACAAAGCAGAAGCAAAAAAATCGCTACGCTATAGCAGGCTCTAGGCACCAGTGAATCAAGCCAGCTTTTGTTCTATATCAGTGCATAAACATATTGTATCGTTGCCCCCCGCTGCGGAGTGAAATGAGTTTGCCAAATGAAACAAAAGTGCCCGTGCTACGGGATAACACGATTTCGATCTCCTTTAATAAAACTCGTGTTAGACCCACAGTTCAGGAAGTGGAACAGTTAGTTAAGGTTAAAATGGAGCTTAATCTCGCTGAAGTTACGTGCATTCAGCTGCACCACGTTAAAAACTGTGTTTTGATCACGTTTAGAAGTTTAGCACAGGCAGAGAACTTCATTGCAAAGAACAACATGCAACACGAGGTCGAATTTATTAACACCAGAATCAATATGCCCGTGTATATGGAAAACGACATGGAGGACGTGCGTATCCATGATTTGTCCCCGCGCACTAGGGAGAATACATCAAACGAATCATGTCGCAATACGGAAAAGTAGAATCTATTACAAATAACACCTGGAGAAATTTTTTCACTGGCATTCCCAACGGCGTACGTATTGTGAGGATGCGAGTGACTAAACCAATACATTCTTACATGACTATCGAATGCAAATCACCGAAGGATGGCGTGTCCTATAAGCAAACAACGCTAATTACATATCCCGGGCAGACCCCAACATGCCAATTCTGTAACCATACAGCCCACTACGGAAAAACATGCACCGAAGCAACTAGTCAAAACTCATCTACTACAGCCAACTCTAACAAGCAGCCACCGACACCTTCAGATAAATCAAAAACAACGATCCAATTAATTAAAAACGATAAATATCCCAATTTAGCCCCTCTCTTTTATTTCTCGTTTTTAGAAATTTCCTATTGCCTTGTGGAACCGATCAGCTCCAGAGTGCCAATATGTAACCGCCGTCGCCCTTACCACTACGCCTGCATAGAAGGAAACTGAAGCGAGAGCAACTCGAGGTCCGATGACTTTTGAAGGATTTCCCGCGGGTCCGAAGAATACCCTCCGCCAATCCGGTACTCGACGACTTAGTAGACTGAGACGCTAATTTGTTTCGCTGATCTCCCGTTTGCCTGAAAATTGCAAGTTTTGCTCTTCTTTCCCTCTCACCATCTACGCCTTCTCTCCCCTGTCTTTGATACAACAGCTGCAACACTGATGTGGAAATAAACCCCCTCTGAATATCTTTACCAAGCATAAGTCTTAGTTAAAAAAAAATCTAATTTGTATTCTGTATTCCTAGTTTTAAGATAGCTGTAATTTTTACTCTTTATTGAAACGTATGTCCTCCATCTTGTAAATAGCATTGTGTTCCTAGTTTTAAGATATCTGTGAAATTTCTCATAAATATTTTTTCCCCCTTTTGTGTACCAAACTATATAGTTAGTTTTAAGATAACTGTAAAATATTTCGTAGAATACTATTACTCCCCCTCTTGTATATGAAACTTGTTTTAAATTTTTTCATAAAAAATCTTTTGGTCCTCTCTTGTATATAGAATATTATTTCTAGTCTTAAGATAGCTGTAAACTTTTTTTTCTTTTGTAAAAAAAATATTTCAGCATTGTAACCTCCTAGTTTTAAGATAGCCTAAATGTAAAAACAAAAGAATTTGGCACTGCCAAGCTAACGCATTTGTACCTATCAAATAAACGAAATGTATATAAAAAAACGATCCAATTAACCTATAATGCAGGTACAACGACCACGACAACCGCTCCCAAACCAACAACTAGCATAGCCAATAAAGAAGCTAATACCGATGAAGACGGATTTACAAACAGCGACCCGTAAGAACAAGAAACAAATAAGAACCTCTGATCGTGAACAACATGAAAGCAGTGCCGATGATGACATGGACGGGAACGATAACGCGAGAGAAGGCAGACTGAATGACCCCCAAGCAGCTGCACTGCCAAGGGAAAGGAATTTATTTTTTTTACTTATTGTAAAAAAATAAAAGAACCACGGCTCAGTTGTGCTAACGCATTGAGCCGTTTCAAATAAATATTTAGATAAAAAATGATCACTTAAAAATTGAAAATTCGAACCCCTCCCTAAATTTTTTCTGGATCCGCACCTGATGACCATTCCTAGTCATGATTATGTTTATTACCTTCACCAACAAGCCCCTTGGCCCCAATGGTGGTTGCTTAAACTAATTACATTTTAAAATTGACAACATTTTCGCTTTTATAGCATTCCGCGTCCGGTTGAAGTCGAAGGCCGTCGCCACACTGTTAAAAATTCGTTGGAGTCCGGTTACAGCGCTCTGGCAACCATAGTTGGTTCTCCTGAACGGAACTCGCAGAAGGGAATTATTACGTAGAGCTCGAACGCGGGCTTGAAGATCCAGACGTCCGAGGATTGTAGGGCAATCCACCCTGGCAGAGATTAAGTCCGAGACGAACAGGGCTCGAGAGCAGTCCCTCCGAATGCTGAGTGTATCGAGGTGTATAAGCTGGCAACGGTTTTCATAGCTCGGCAGCTGAAATCTGTTTCGCCATGGGAGATGACGAAGGGCGAAGCGTATGAACCTGCGTTGGACAGCCTCGATTCTGTCAATCCCGTTCTGGTAGTACGGATTCCAAACAGCTGAACAATATTCTAACGTTGAGCGGACCAACGCGCAGTAAAGCGATTTAAGACAATATACGTCCCTGAAGTTTTTCGCTATTCGGAAGATGAACCCAAGCTGTCGTGATGCCTTATCCACGATGTATGACGTATGTGGTTTGAATGTTAATGCCGAATCCATGATGACTCCGAGATCTTTGATGTGAGAGTGTCTTGGAATGCTCGAGCCGAAGAAATGGTAGTTAAACTGAGTCGGTTGGCGTTTCCGCGTGAACGTAACGATTGAGCATTTGCTCGGGTTTAAAACCATTCTGTTTTGATCACACCACGTGCTAAAGCTGTCCAGATCCCTCTGAAGAAGCTCGGCATCGGTTTTATCCCGTATTTGTTGAAAAATTTTCATGTCGTCGGCGAAAGAAAGGCGGGGTCCTTGTAATGTGAAATTGACGTCATTAAAGTAGAGGAGGAATATTACTGGACCGAGATGGCTTCCTTGTGGTATGCCGGATGTAGCGAAGAATGGTGCAGATAGACAGTCCTTAATGCTGATTTGGAGTTGCCTTCCATCGAGGTAGGAACGAAACCAGCGCAGAAGTTGTCCATGAATGCCGAGTTTGTCCAGCTTCGCTATTGCGATATCATGGTTGATTTTGTCGAAGGCCGCAGATAGATCCATATAAATAGCATCGGTTTGCAATCCGTCAGCGAATCCATCCATTTCATATGTTGTGAACGAGAGCAGGTTTGTCGTTGTCGATCGTTTAGGCATGAAACCGTGTTGGTCATCTGCAATGTAGTGTTTGCAGTGAAAGAAAATAGGATCTAACACAACCAGCTCGAACAGTTTTGATACAGCACTTAAACACGAGATTCCCCGATAATTGTCAATGTTCGATTTGTTTCCTTTTTTATGAACTGGAAACATGTGCGCTGCTTTCCAGCAGGAAGGGAATGTACCAGTAGTGAGTGATAGCTCGAAGACTCGCCGAAGTGGTTCAAGAAGCCCGCTGATGCACTTTTTGACAAAAATCGAGGGAACACCATCTGGACCTGGGGAACAAGATGCTTTCAGTTTGGCATTTGCTGCAAGAATGGCAGCATTATCGACACAAATTCGGTTGATGATTCGTCCTAGAGAAGGAGTTAAATTAGCGGCGGCAGCGACTTGTTGTGGTGGCAAGCGCTCGTTGGAAAAAACGCTTGAAAATTTGTCGGAGAACAGTTGGCAAATTTCCTTAGTGTCGGTGCTTAAAACTCCATTAAACGACATACAAGATGGCAAACCGGATTCCTTTCGCTGCTCGTTAACATACTTCCAGAACGACTTGGGCTTGGATTTCAGTTGACGCTCGACGTTTCGCTGGTGTCTAAAAAAGGCGCGTCTGCTTTGTTGTTTGTATTCGTGGTTGAGTTGAAAGTAGTGATTTCGTAATGCAAGTGTCTTATGCTTCGAGAATTTTTTAAATGCAGCTCGTTTGGCAGATTTTAATCGTCTTAGGACGGTTGATTGCCAGGGAGGGTGTTCATCGGTACTAATTGTTCGTTTTGGTACATGGCGGTCGATAAGGTAGTTAAGAATACTAGAAAACGTCATCGCTGCTTCGTTCGCGTCGTCATTGTTAATATTTTCGTCCCAGTTTATATCCAACAGCGTGCTAACGATGCTGTCGTAGTCAGCGTTTTTAAAATCGTAGACGATAGAGCTTGAGACGTCTTCAAAATTCACTCCTAAGTTACCAGCGAATACAAGATGTAGTGGGGGATGATGACGCACCTGCTTGACTAAAGGAGTCGGTGCAGTGCAGCAGTACGGAGCGCAGTCCCGGGCACTTACAAAGCAGAGGTCCAATGTACGTCCATTCTCGTTGGTGACATTATTAATTTGCCGAAGAGTTGCGCTGCTGTAGTTGTCCAAAATACAACTGGCATTGTTAATAAGCGCAGATTTTTCGATATCCAATCGTAGAAAACCATTACTTGCTTGGCACCACGTCAAGCCAGGTAAGTTGAAGTCGCCCAGTATAACGATATCATCAGACGGGGCGGCGATCGAGGCGATAAAAGAAACGGAGGAAAGATGTACATCGATCAGGCTGGAATCACGAATTCTGTCAGGTGGAAAATACACAACACACAGGAACAGATTGCGATCGGCAAGTTTCACTGATATCCACACTTGCTCGGAGCTCGCCCACCGGTCATCGTTGATCACTCGGGCTTTTATACCACGCCGAACGGCGATAAGCACACCACCGCCTGATGTCTTGTGGCTGTTGAGGGCATTACGGTCACAGCGGTAGACATCGAATGTTGAACCAAAGACCTGGCGAGACAGAGTACGGTTGTCGAGCCACGTCTCGGTCAAGGCGATAACGTCGTAACAGCAACCCGTGGTCGCGAGCAAATAGCTGTCCGTTGATGAATTTAGGCCACCAACATTCTGGTAGTAAACCTCGATGTTGTTGGAGGACGGATCAGGTACAGCAGAGAGCGAAGCCATGTTGCCGTGTAGGAAGATCCTTTCGTCAATCTCACGAACAGTATCGGAACGGTTCACGGTCGCCTGGTCGACTGTGGTGAGGGATTCGAGGCATCCCGAATCAACTGCGTCGCGCCCCAAAATACGACTATCGTCGTCGTCGAGAGAAATGGTTGGCATCTGATAACAAGATGTCGGAGCAAAAGGCAAAAAACTGGAAGCGAAGAATACATCAGCGCTTGAAGTGTTCGGAACAGATGTATACTTGCCGTTTGCGGCAGGTTGGAAGACCCTTTCACCCATCCCACACACAGGACCGGGACGACTGATGATCGCTGGCTGCAAGTGCTCGACTGTGGCGGGGGGATCGAGGGCTTCCATAGTGCCAACTGCGGTGCGTCCCAGTATGCGTTGGAACCCGATGGCGGAATGCGGAGAGCAGGAACGGGGTGGTAGCAGCTTGCGGCGAGATTCGTACGATGAGCTAGAAGCGTGAATCGGTTCAACCGTTGTATCGTTACAATTTTTATTATACTTGCCGAGAAAGGCGGCTTGGAAGACCCTTTCCCCACCCACACATACAGGACCGGGACGACTGATGAACGCTGGCGGCAAGGGCTCGACTGTAGCGGGGGGATCGAGGGCTTCCATAGTACCAACTGCGTTGCATCCCAGTATGCGATCGGCATCGATACTCCTTCACAAGGGCGGTGTGGCTTGGTATAGTGGCATGGCCAATCGTTGCGGAGTCCTCTGCAGGACCATTGATGGGCCGGGTTGCATTAGAGAGGTACATGCTTCTTCTGGAGGCGGTGGAAAATCAGTCGGCGGACTCCAAATGTTCTGGGAACGACTGTCTTCAAATTCCCTGAACAGTATGCCTTGCGGCCATGTGTCAGGATTAAGAGCTGCATCACGGTACTTTGGGTGAACTCCAACTTTGAAGGATATGAAGTTCAAAGTACTGACGTCTATGCCTTTTTTAACAAGCGGAATAACCTTTATCTCCTCGTTACAATTTAGTCCTTCTTTAGACATTTTTTCGACAGTCTCTTTGCTAACGCTAGGATGAAAGCGCGAAAGATACATCCAGAGCAACGGCGCGGGAGGTGGAACCGTAAAAATGTTGCTATTATCGACTAGCTTTCGACTACCAACAAGAATATTGCTAGGATCAGGGCCATCCTCGCGACGACGTTTCTGAGGTGGTCGAGAGGTACCGGAGTTTGGCCGGACTGGAGTAGCTGTTGAAACCTTTCTAGCCAGGCGCGAAATTTGCTGGTTATTTTTGGATAACTCGGCCTTTAGCTCAGCACAGACGTCATCCGTTTTCCCAGCGATAGCAGCGATAACACATCCAAGTGAAGAAACGGTGTCGCGAAAGCGAGCAAACTTCATCAGCTTGACACATTCATTGCACATCCAAAATAAGTTTGGGTTTTCCGCAAGTTTTTTCAAAAACGGCTTGTTAAGTTGTTTCCCACATTGCATATGTACCACATTTTTGCAAAAACCCATGCATTCAATAAAGTCGTCATCCGATTTGACGGTTTTCGCGCAGTGATCACATGCACTTGCCATAATGCGTGCCGATCTGAGAATGCGAACAATGAAATATAGATGGCGCTGCGGTCGGTGGAAAGTTTGGTGGTTAAGTCACAGAAGTTCACTCAATTACGTTCTTCGCTGATTTTTTCGCAACACAAAAGCAAACAGGAGACACTTTCACACTGCACAATAACAATGTTAAAACAAAATACTGAGTCGATTAACACGACAAACAACGATAAAAACTTCACAAATCTCGTCAAAAAGTAAAAATAGTTCGAGCGATTTATGTAAACAACTAATCGGTAGGAATACACTGAACCAAAAAAAGCATTGGAATTGAATAAATATTACCATTAGAACATTCGCAGTGACTCTCAGAGCGTGTAGACGTTTTTTTCAGTCAGTGTAGCGCAGTAAAGCAAAGCTAGCTAATGCACTTAAGGTTATCCTAAGTCTTCTCCGCCTCGTCGAGGTTTTGGAATTTTTTCTTTTTTTTTGTGTGTACGCGTTAACAGTTATACCACCAGCAGAGCAGCGGCAGTGTGTATCATGTTGTAATCTGCTAGGACTACGATATAAATAAGAGATAAGTAAGTACCGCTATTATATTACATTTTCTTTTCTTGGCTCTCCTACTGTGGGGAAAACCCACAAATTCCGCGTACAAACTGCACGAGGAAAAACTTAAGCGTTCATTTCAGGAACGTTCTAAGTGATATTTGGCAGAAATGCTAAAGATGTCTACTAACGAAGGTGACTGTGATGAACCCCATGGGGGAACATATTTTGCTGTGCCTAGAAGCATTGGAAAAGGACGACCATTCACTCTCCTAAGATTCGTTGTAAAGGTCAAAACGTGTTTCTTCAAGGTCCTCCAAAAGCAGCTACTCAAGAAAGCACTAATGCAAAACCGAAGCAAGTAGCTCGTGGTCTCAGAAACCTGAGCTCACCAAAGTAATTTCCATCACTTCCTGGGATCTCAAGAGCCCCAATTGTTCCCATATCTCAGTCGGAGAAAGAAAACAGTGCTGGATTAATAAAATTATTTGACATTGTCTACCGTATTTTTACAGCATTTTGATAAGCTTTCTCGATTTTAATATTATTCGCTAGGATCGAGAAGACTCAAACGGAGGAGTACTTTGAGGGATCGAAAAGTGCTATTCTTTCAAACGAATCGATCTCCCCTTAACACCAGGCATTGAAGTTGTCGCTTGCAAAATTAGAATTAAGGACCTTTGCATTGCTACCACCTACATTCCCTCAGAGCGATATTGCGGAACTCCTCCTCGAACCGAAGCAAGTTTTAAGAGATTTCAATTTGATCATTTTGAACACGAGTGAATTGATATGGATTCCGGCTGCGTCAGTGCGCCCGTGTGACTTAGACTTGCCCCTCCGCTCGACATCGCTTCGGTTAGATTGCATGTGGATGGCAATATGTGATCACCACGGCAACGACCATCTGTTAATTACTATTGTTAATTGTTCAGGGCACCGAAAATAATCAATGTTTCGAATGATGTATGACGTATTCAAAATCGAATCCACGCAAGAGCTTCCTCCGGGGGAAGAGTACGGGTTCTCGGCTGGCTTGATTCTCGACACCGCAATTCAAGCTCAGACCAAACGTGTACCAGACGCGAACTCTCGCGGACGGTCTTCCAATCCGTGGTGAGACAATGAGTACTCAGACGTATTGCGGAGAAGACCGCCACGTATAAGTCTTTCGGGACAACGGTTTACCGACAGCTATCGACAGTACGCGGCGTAAGACACTCGAATGAAAAATTTGATGAAAGCTTAGAAATGTAGTTACTGGCGCCGGTTTTTGACGGGCTAATGAGAGAAACACCTATGAAAATTCTTAGGGGAACGGCACGCCGTATGCGAAACAGCAAAAATATTAACAAAAGCCTGGAATATTGAAACCGTTGTATGTTCAATTTCGCCAGGAAGGTGTGTCCGGATTTCGCGCGGAACAGAAGATCTACCGCACCGTGTCCCTTCATGATGCGGGAACGAAACATCTTTTTCGATGGTGAAGTACTCACTTGCTCTCTTATCATGTAATAGTAAAGTCCCAGGGCTAGACAGGAATGAAATACAATTTGAATCTGCCAAACTCTGCCAAGAGACGTCAGGGGAAACATTGTATCTCTTGACTGGAGGTAAATGAAGGTCGTCGCAATCCAAAAACCTGGCAAACCAGCCTCCGACCACAACTGGCATCGACCGATTGCTAGGCTGTTCTATATCCGGGAATTGTTTGTGAAAATTATCCTTTTCCGCCTCGAGAATTAGGTCGAAACAAATGGTTTACTGTCAGATACACAATTTGGCATCCCCAAAGGCAAGGGGACGAACGATTTTCTTGCGTTGCTCTCAACAGAAATTCATATGGCCCGAATAGCAAAGAGTCTGGCATCAGTTTTCTTGGAGGGTTTTTGATTCAGTTTCTATCAATATTCTTTCTGAGAAGCATGGTCTTATACCGATTATAAACAATTTTTTGCTAAACTTGTTGTCTGAAAAAGATTCACATGTAAACTGTATGTAACTTGACTGAAAAGGCTAACACTCCCTGTATCGCCAAAAAACCGTTTTTGATTCCACGTTTGTGTGGATGTGTGTTAGCCATCCCAACTCTCACTGGCTGGCAGTAGTTTATTCACGAAAATAACTTGTTCAATGATTTGGATAGGTGTTAGAGTTAGAGTTAGAGTACCAACAAACGGTTTTCCATGCTATGAAATTGACAACTTGGTAAAGTATCGACACTCATCAATTTTCACACAGTAAGTATGACAATGATATAATGTTATCCCAAGTAATAATTTAAGTTTTATAACACGCTGCAAGTGTAATTTTAGTTTAATGAGCGGATATAAAAGTTCCATAAAACCTCAAATGTTACTAGGAATATACACTGGAGTGGCCAGAGTGACAGAGTATTAGGTAAAATCCACTGCTTTAACGGTATCTGCAGTGGAACGATTTGCTCATCTGCTCTGTGCAATGTAAGATTAGAAGGTAGACTGTTTGTCAATTTTTAATTCATATTAAGGCATTATAAAAGGAACAGCAACAATAAGTAATTTTAGCACATATTTGTACTATGTTATTCCTGTATGTAGCGGTGAGTTATATAGAAACAAACCAACACTTAACGAACTCTAGAATAATTTCACTTTAGTTCCCAAGACAGGTGTTTCAAATTAGGACCATGACATGTATTTCAGACTTCAAGGTTCCTTGGTCGAATGTCGCCACTCGCCAGTATCTATACCTTGGACGCCTGATGCACGCGCATATTTCTCCATTGCACACAGGCAGTGACTGTCGGTTAACTTCAAAATCTACGACATCTTTGCGGTACTCTGTTGAACACAACATTAGTTGGTCTCTTTTCTGGCATTCGCGGTATCTGACTTACCCACTTCAGACAGATCTCAGCATGTATGTATATGTACTTGGTATAGCTCGTTGTTCATGCGTGTGCGGCAATTCACAGTTATGCCGCGGAGTGTTGATCCCAGAATTATTTTTTCAAGCAATCGATAATATGTGTTCTTCAAGGTCCTCGCATCAACGATTCGTACAAAGTGAGTTTCATCCACGTCCGTAGAGTACGGGGCTTAATTTAACTATGTACGCTAACCGATAAAAGTCCTATTGGCAATTGCAGATTCACTTTCACCTCGGGACTAACATCGTTATCACAGTGTGCCGAGACACTTGAGCTCGCCGAAAAGCAGAGGATATAGTCAGTTCCTTTTAAAATTCCCAAAAGCCTATTCCATTACTATACTATCGACTCCAATGATGTCAATGTCATCTGCATAGCCATGAAGCATGCGCGATCTCGTGATATTTCCGTTCCTTTGCATACCAGATATTTGTATATGACATAAATTATTCCATCCCATCCCAAAAATTTTGGCGAGATTTCGACTCTTGAAATTCAGGATTTGTTTTATAGATTTGATTCATCTATACACCAACATCAAACAACAAGAGTATCAAATGAGATTCTGTAGTCAGTATATAAATATGTACAATAAACTTTAATAGTCTTTGGCAACTATCACACACAGCAAAAATATTTCAGGAATGCATAGAGCCACTCTTCTTGCTGCTCTGGCTATTTATTATACCAAAACGAAATCGAATATCTTCTGCATTTGAATGTTCTGCTTGGCGTGTATATCAGTGAACAAAACAGAACAATGTCAATCCGAATCAAATAAATTGTGTAGATTTATGTTTCTAAACCTTTCTTGCAGCACAGACAGTCTTCTTCGGATTGCGTGGGTTGGGAGCCAAAGGAAAAAGTATCCGTAGATCGGTGTCAGGATTTGGTATGGGGACAATCCCATGAGTATAAAACAATAAAAATGTTTATTTTTGTTTAGATTTGTTTTCGTCTCATTCACGCCAAAAAAAAATAACCAGAGAGCTCAACAGCAGATTTGTTTCTGTAAATAGCGAAACGGAGAGCACCCTTGTGATTCGTGACTTGATTTTTTTTCGTTGGTTCCACACGCAGCTCCCCCTCGCACGTATCACGAGCGAAAAAGGCGCATAAACACCGAAGCTCAATTTCGCTCAACATTTCCCCGATGGAAAATTAAAAACTTTTCCTTTTCACTCCTATCCTTCTCGTTCCCCAGTGAGTTCCGTCTCAAGCCCAAACAAACGCAACCAAATGAAACAACTTTCCGGCCAGCCCAGACACGACTGATTATTCCTGTCGAAAGCCCTTTGGCACACATGGCCAAGTGTTTTTTGCTCAATCCAAGTTGTTGGGTTCAGACTGTACGCCACAGAAAAGCTTCCTATGGAAACAAATAGTCCAGGTTGATTTAGTGGGCTGCAATCGCGGTTCGGACCTGGGAGCGAAGGCTCTCCTCCATACCGGTGTTGGCTTTAATTCTAGTTCTACCAATTGCGTGTAATTGGAAAATTAGCATAATTCAACGACTTCAATTATGCAATCGGTGTATTTGTAAAGTTTGCATGCTTTCAAAGTATATTGCTAAATGCAGGTTTTTTGGGCGGTAAACGGTAGCTACAACCTGAATGGTTTGTTCGTCACGCTAGGCGAAAATTCACTATAATGTTACTAAATCCTATCTGTAGCTTAATATTGCATTCAGACGGTATTTATACGCATCAAGCGTTTTGGTAGTGTTGTTGTCAGGATGGAAGGATGAAATATTTTGCATTTATAGCTTGGTCTCTCAATGCCTTATGAATATAAACAAGCAAGCAAACAAAGCTTGGCCCTACGATTCCTTGGCGGAATTTATTTTTATTTTCACTAATGTTTCTTATTCGTTCGAATCGAAAATATACTATTCATCCGTTTCGGATCGGAGTAGAAATGTCAACAGAGAAAGAACACCAAAAGAGCCGGAAGATCAACCGAATCATCGGCTCCAACGCAATTGCTCATCATTTGGCGTGGAGAAGCAGCGACACGAAAGAATGATGTGAGTACTTCTGGGAATATCTTAATTGACTTGCAAATTCTGAACCGTTGGAACATCCCCACGTACAGGCACGAGGTTTTGGGCAAGGTAAAGGTTCTGAATTTAACGATTTGTTTTTTATAGTTCTCCGGCCAGTAACCAGTTTACTTTGACCTATTGACCGCAAAAACAGCTCATGAAGGTATTAGGGTCCCGTAGAGAACGAACGGGGACACGTATACGTAGTCCCGAAGTACGTAATTAGATTTTTTCCAGATCAATGTAAAACACTTCAAAGATCCAAACAAAGTTACCATAAGCGTATAGACGATTCCTGTGTATGAAGAGAGATGTCCACTAACCAAAGGGTCTATGAAAGGAAAATTCCAATAACCTTGAGAATATACGTAGGAAGGCGAGGTCTTATAACAAAATTAAATCGATCAAAGATGTAGCGACACAAGGCGGTTGTGACCAAATACAACAAATCACATCTAAGAGAAAATCCTGAAGAGTTTTTTCGATGATGAGGATGATATGATCAAAAGGAAACGCTTGAGTTGCTTATGAGTACCACGTGTCAACAGAACGATGAATTTGGATTGGAAAATTCTTGCTACGACCGACGTCATCGATATGCACGACGCAAGTCAAAAACAATATTTAAACCTCAGACGGCCAGGTGGGTAATGAGATCTTACAAATCCTACAGATCATTAGGTTTGGTTGGAATATTTTAAGAATTATAAGAATAGTGCTGGAAATTTTTCACCGCATCTAGTACCTATTTTTAGAAGTTGCACTTTAGGGTAAGTACCGGTATGCTAGTGGGGAGTCAGGGTAGTGTATATACCAAAAGCAAGCAGACGAGACGTTGACCTGCAAAAATCATACTGCCCAATTAGCATAACGTCTTTTTTTCTGAAGTGTGTGTAAAAAGTATTAAACTCGCACATAAGAATTGAGTTTCTTAACAGGTAATCACCGAATAATCTATCTATCGAGCTGAGAAATAAACTATTACAACATTACACAATCTTGTCAATATCGCTCTTCATTGACATTGATGGTACTTTCGACAATACTGCCTTCGTTTTGGTTCAGTGTGCTTCTAAATCAAAGGGGATAGAGCATCCCACTGTCGAATGAATTACTAAAATGTTGTGTTGCTGGACCGTGACAGCGCCGTTGGGAGGCTGGTCTCTGGCAGTGACGGACTCCTGAAAGAGATAGAAGGGTTGGAATTTAAAGTGACGGGTTACACGGACGACATTGTCATCACTACTACACGCAGAAAAATTAAGCATATTTAAACCAAAAATATGTGTTATTGAATCCAATCATTAATTGTTTATTACTTCAAATAACAAACTTATTGGTCTCAAAACCTTTTTTTATTGGAGTAACAATATTTTTTTTGCTTTTAATCAAAACAGTTTTAATTTCAATAATTTTGTCTTAATTTCAATAAAAATTTTATTAAAAAATGGAACAATAATTTTTTTTTATTGAAACAATAAATAAATTCTATTGAATTCAATAAATAAATTTATTGTCTCCCGACCAATAATTTTATTTATTGAATTTAATCCATATTTTTATTGAACCTAAAAATCTTTTTTCTGCGTGTAGAGACAACAAGTAGCTACGAGCTAGCTAATAGGGGAGCTGCCTCTCATTTCGTAGGTTCTAAGCCATGCTTTGGATTTGGACTTAATAACCTCAAGGAAAAGTTTTATGACTGAGAGCAAGGGATTAATGACAAACACTTTGGTTCCCTATAGCACTCCGTTCTCAATCAAGAAGGTTTATTCAATGCTCAATGAGGAAAACTGGAGAATTCCTCGATTTACGTGAACCCGAACTAAAGGTAATCTCTGGCCTATTGACAGGCTCTTGCTCTCTCAAAACACATTAGGTCAAGTTAGGAAAAGCTCAAGATAGTGCCTACAGGAAATGCCATTAAATGGAGGAAACATTCAAACATATACTATGCGACTACCCAGCCCTCGCCCAGAACCAGAATGAGCTTAACGATCTTTGGTAAAGGATTCCCAGATACTAAAGCGACCAGAGAGACTTGCAAGTGCAAGTGAATTGAAATTATTGAATGTTGTTGCTTTTTAATTTATATATGAATTTATTGACACTGATCTGTGGGTCTTTCCTTTGTTTGCACAATGTGTAAAATTTAAAGTAAAATTAATACAAATTTTTCCGATAGGTCCTGTTCTTCTCGGTGGTGAATCACTAACTGCATTGTCCACTACAACGGGCCTACCTTCTCTCGTGTCCACGCTCATGTCGTCATCGCTACGACGTCTCCAAAGAATTTTCGGCGACGTTGCCCAATTTTTTTTTTTAAATTTTATGACATTGCTAAATGCCCATCGCTTCTTGTGTTCACGATCGGATGTTCTTGTTGTTTCAATTTTCTTATGAGTCACTATTGTGTATTAGTCTCCTTCGGCGTTCGCTGCTTTGTTGGTGCTAGTTGTTAATTCGACGACATTATGTGCAGTCGTTGTTAAGTGAGTGTATGTTACTTTCTAATCCACAAGTAATGTTCTAGTAGTCGTTTGTGGTTTATAATAAGTTTGACTATGTGCTGGTGTCTGTTACAATAGCTGCATTTTCCTTAACTGTTGCGCGGGGTTCTCCGTGTTGTTGCGTCTGTCTACAAAATTGGCACGTGGAACTCTGCTCCGGATGTTTAACCGGTGAGTACATTGAACTCCATTGGCTTTGATCAGAAGAGTCTCGTAGGAGGGGAACCACACGAACACCGTTGGGAACACCCGGCGGCAGACAGAGCATTTTCTCGGAAGACTTTGTGAAATCAGTTGACGCTAGGTGTTTGAAGGCGGCGGACGGAGTATTTTCCGGAGAACAGTAAGTTTAGATCGGTTTAGTGAACATACGATTTATTGGGAAATACTACTTACTCGCTTCTACCCGATGGCGAACAATTTTTGTTTCATGAACACGGATACAATTTGTGACACTCAATTGTATTAAATGAATAACGGTGTTAGAGGTCCAAATAGTTTTCTTATATAGTTCTACCTATGACTTATATCTAACATCTGAACACAACTATGAATACATGAAACAGTTTACGGAACAAAAAAAATTCCACGAATAATATTCAAAATTTTGTGCAATAGCTTACGTGAACGTTTCAATACCACGGCAGACTTGCATGAAAGTGAAAATTAGGGACATCTTCCAAATTCACGCCATCAAAATAGATCGTTAATAATGTGCTATGAGTCAAGAACCAGCTTACGAATCCATGAATAATAGCTCCTGCCTTTGAAAACTATTTGACTAATGCACTATAAATCTTGAATCAGTTCACGAATCGATTAATAATATTCTTAAATTCCATTCTTCACTAGTACGAATAGTGGATTGTGACTAATATACTAGGAATCATGAACCACTCCACAAAAGCATGAATAATATTCAGAGTTTTGTGAACTTATTCACGTATAAATATTGAGGTTTGGCAAAGTTGTATTAATGTGCAACATGAGGTCATATTGTGTTGCCATTCACCTCTGATACAGAACTTCTTTCCCTGACCTCCCCACGGTGTCAACCGAGAGACGATCCACCTTATAACGTTTTTGATTAAACCCGAACAGCGGTTGGTGTTAAATCACGAACTTTGGCACCAACTGCTATAAGTTCAAACATTTTGACAACTGACTTAGTGTTTGACCATGACTTAGTGTTGATTCGAACGGAAGCGACTTTGGTTAAGATTGGATAGGATTTGTGATCGTATGCTGATAGGGAAGGAGAACAAAGAACGCGCATGAATCTGTTAGTGTATTTTGTCTTATTTAAGGCCTCTCAAAATTATTTCATATTCTCTTCAGGAAATAAAAACGATAATCATATTTCGCTGTGTACAAATGCTCTATGACAAAGAACACAAGATGGTGTGAAAACGTGTTTTACATCTACGTTGTGAGATCTGGGTAATTTTATTCAGCCAGCGGAAGATTGGACATTAAGGTAGCCTAATACGTATGTCTACTACAAGATATTCACAGAATTAATTTAAGCCGATCTTGCAAACAATTTGGCAAATTCAGCTTTTCTCCACGCTTCAAACGAATAACACACTATTCACAAACAGGAAAAGGAGTACAGGACTAACCTTGAAAAACTCCAGAAAGAAGAAATGGCTATCATTATTCCCAATGATGTCCATATTTCGATTTTGACATTTGCTCTTCAGTTGTCAGAATGGTGTCCAAGCAAGAGTAGATTTGACGATCTGTACCTGTGTACCCTTTTCACTGAATCCGGGACCATCAACTGGAAAATTAACGTAAGTATCTAGAAGAAACATTTTTTACCTTTCCTGGAGCAACACAATCGTTCCGCGGCTTTTGGTCGGATTTGGTATACTGCTATTGTGGAAAATATGTCATAAAGTTGAATGTCGCCAACAACGAGCGACAGAGATAAAAAGTCTCCCAACAAGCTAGAGTTCTGCCCAAACGCTTAATATACACATTGGTTTATTGTCAATCGGAGCCTGAAGAGACCCGTAAAACCTGTTGTAACCGAAAATCAGGTGATCTAACGAGCTAAGGGAACTAGGTGACTGTACAGAATCTGGCAGGAGTTAAACGAAAGGCCTGACAATTCGAATTCGGTCAACCGGAAACTTAACTAAATATTTGCTCTGTAATTTACACTAGGTAATTGAATTTCAAAAGAAAATAATTTAATGATTTTTTTCAGATTTCAGAGAGAACCATTTGTTCGAATATACATCCACAGAGCAAGCAAAATATTCCGAGCAGCATTTTTGGAGTGCTATTTGGTTAGCGGAAGATTTGAGAAGACACTCGAGCCATGTTACAAAGAGTGCTAGTACATTCATTCAATTTCCATAACGGAATAAAATATCTAAATCTAAAATTAGAACCAGTTCTTCTGATCGGCCGTTGAACTTATTTTCGCCATTGTTCCATTGTCAAACTAGATATATCAGTTATTGCATCGTCTGTTTTCGCTGGGACGCTTGGTTCAAAGTCTCGAATCATCCAAACTCGAATGTAGTACTGTTTTTTTTGAAAAAAAAAGAAACAAAGAGACATACGCTATTAATCCATTTTTACTCAATTAATTATTGAAATAGTGCCCTATTGAAAAAAAGCAAATCAATACGTATACGAGCCTTGAGAAACGTCGTCTTCTATTTGTGGAATCCAACAAAGGAAAAACGTTATACACCCAATAGAGGTGGCTTGGCTACTGAGAACCATGCTGCCATATCGTTCGTATAAGAAGTCACGTGTTGAAACTGTTCGGATCAGAAAAGTTCACCCACAACCGACCAGTCCCGAACGCTCCCCACCAAAGTGTATTAGTTCATTCACTTCAACCCCATTGGCGGTGCATTACTGCTCCCCTCATTACGGGTTTTACATTCTGAGCTCAAGAGAGGACGGAGAAATGAAATATGTTCGCTCTCTCTCGGTCGCACGTTTCGTCTTATCATTGATGAAAAATATTGGGGCGTTGAGTTTTGTGTCAAAGCACGTGATTTATATTCGCCCATTTGTTATTTTTTTCTTCTAATTTTTTCTCGAGCTCACACTTAGTGGATCGAAGAAGGAAATGCAGATCCTCCCTATCGTTAATCGGACCTCAAAAATTAAATATCTTTCTGAACAAGCTGATATGAATTTAGTCTGCAGGCAGTTATTTAATGGAATATTAGTACAAAATCACTCACCCATGCCTATCTGATGTTACTTCTAAATACGAAGAAGTGTAAAAATCAATTCAATTTCAGCGAAAGAATTTATGCTATCTTAAACGAAAAATACCAATAAAAATTAAATTTTCGTTTCACACGTATTCGAAACTATGTTTGGCTTGGTGTACACAAGACAACCATCTACAGTGTTTTATTGATTTATTTATTTAATCATTTAGTTGTATAATATACTTGTGAAGTAAGAATTTTTTTTTTTGATTTCCAAAATCGGCTCAAATTTAGTAAATTGTGTTTTGTAGCTTTGAATGTGTTAATAACTTTTAATTAGATATTAATATTGATTTCCCAATTCTTATATTTTTCACAAAAATATAAAAAGGCTAATACATTTTATACAGACAAGCATTTAATTTCAAAAGACTGTTGTTCCGATAAGTGTTTCCTAATCACAAGTGCGACATTGAGGTAGATTTAACCCATTATAACCCAGGGGTTTCAAAAAGTCTGCCTAATGCAGTGATATCTTCAATTCCACCAAAAAATGTATCAAAGATTATGGGAAAAATAAAATCACCGCTTAAAATGGTTTTGAGAATGAAAATATCTCGTGCAAAAAATTTAGTACGCTTAAATAAAAACAACAAATTTTAAGTTGTTTGACATATTTCTTCGGATTTTCTGATAGACAACACTTCTTTTACACCTGTAGGAACGTTTTGTCACATAATAGAGTTATTAGCACGAATTCCAACAAAAAAAATTCAATTAAATGTATTGCTTACTTTTCAGCCGCCATTTGCCCCAACTATACACGGTTCAAAAATGTAAACAAAATTATAAAAAATGGCAGTTGTCTTGTTTCACAATGAAATATGAGGTGCAATGATCCCATTAGTGCAATAATAAAGCAGTTAGATGCCAAAATTCTGTAGTAAATACGCGTTAAACGATTGATAGTTCTGCGTATGAAATTTCATACGCTAGGATATAATGGGTTAAATTTCTTGCGCGACTACTGTTGGAGATTTGAATTTTATTGAATAGATAGGAGGCATTGCTTTAATTAATGTCGAACATACTCGCATCAGTTCACTCTAGAGGTGGGTCCCGCTTGACAAAACGAGATAGGCAATTCTAGATAAACATGCAAAAAAATACAAGTGCAAATGAGACTATCACTTCGTATACTTACTCTTCCGTTAATAATTCGGCCGTTTCTACATTTGCTCCCCAAGGTTCAGCTTAGCTTAACTTAGGTAGCCTCCCTCTAATTTCACTTCATGATTACCCAATGAGTGAAAATGCACAATGAACCAAAAAAAGATGTTTCGAAGGAGCAAATTTTTCTCACTGTACATGTTCACTCACCATACATTTTCATAAAATAGTCAATAACATCGCCGATCATGTTCAATGTTATTCTATTGGGGAAAGTAAGGAATGTTAGTTCGACACTCGCTGTTGATAGAGACCGAGACTACCTCTGCATCTCAGCGAGCATCACGGGGAAAAATATGTTAGTAGGAAAGGAAAAAGATCAAAAGGTATGTCAAAACAGAAAACTCGATTGTATTCGTGAAAAGGATATGAAATCATTCTGAGCGGCCCAAAATAAGCATTAGCTTTACCGAAAGCTGTACTTTATATGACGGATACCCAAACAGTTCCTACTGCCCCTGCCCAAGCGAAACTGAACCAGGTCCAACCCCAGCTGCTGTCAAAATGGATAAACTGACAGCGGTTGGGGCCAGAATTCAACCCAGTTCTGGGTCCAAGCAAAAGCCTCATAGGTGGCTCATACCCCGCTGGTACCACAAAGAGGTAAGGGATAGGTGTTATGTATCAGAGGTGACTGGAGGCATAGTTTGGCCTTATATTGCCCAATAATACAGCTTTGCTAACCTCTACAATTGCTCCTTAAGGTTCAACCAAGAAAGTTTAGCAAAACGGCCATCTTTGAAAACGAAAAACGCAGCTCTATCGTGTTTTTCCAATTAAACCATAATCCTTAGCATAAGTATTTCGATGTGTTTATACTGAAGTTTTAATAATTCGACGAGAAAGTAAACAATTTATTGTTGTTTATTTGTTGTACCTTCACCAACAGGCCCCTTGGCCCCAATGGTGATTGCTTAAACTTAACATTTCAGAATTGCCATTATTTTAGCTTTAATGGAATTTCTCGTCAGGTTGAAGTCAAAAGCTGTCGCCACACCGTTAAAAACATGCTGAAGTCCATTAACATGTTGTCGTTTTTCCAGTAACAGCGCTCTGGCACCCATAGTTGTTACTCCTGAACGGGACTCGCAGAAGAGAGTTATTGCGTAGCGCTCAACAAAGAAAGACTCTCATTTTCACTTACGACCATTTGGTCGGTGTTAATTCAGACCGGACTAAGTTGTATTGTATTGATTTCGAGAAAACATGCTCAAAGTTGGAATTCCAACATTCTTTACCTTATAATTCGAAACAAACTCTTATTGTAATATAATCCTAATCTATTCAAAGTCGAATGTAGCCGAAAAAATCTTATATCAAATGCAATAGTTATCTCACTTTTTGAGATTTTACGACCATTTAACATGTTTGTTCAGAGTTCACAGCGATCTGGGACTTCAGCTGAGTGATTATTCAGTGCGCATCACAATTAGATTTTATACCAAAACGATGGCATTTTGTTTTAATGCTGTTTGCTTTAAAAAAAGACAATTTTCGGATAGATGATAAAAAGTGGATACCAAAAAAAACAAATTTTCATTGATTCGTATAGTATTTCATGATTTAACAAAAATTACTCGACTCCCTGTCGGGCGGTCTTACTGGAGTTGGTCTGGCATATTCTTCAACTCTCTGGTCGCCTCATTGATCAATTCCCTTCAGGTTTAGCCAAGAAACTGATTTCCAATTCAATAGGGCGTAGCTGTGGCCTGTTAGGAGGTGGCGTTCATGGGAACGACTGAGATCTTCAAACGTTCTATCTCTTCCAGTGACTGCTGTGAGGCATGGCTCTGAATGAAGACTGCAACCTTCGACGCGTATTTCGTCCTGTACACCTTTCTATTTATCGCGCGTTACGAAGAAAAGAAGACTGGTGTTAACATCCCCTTCTCACTGATTGTGAGCCACAAGAAGACCTTCTTCAGAAACTTGGTTTGGGAGATGTATTTTAGATCGCTGCTCACCTTCTTCCTGGGGGACGTGCAATAACCGGTTCCCTGTCAGTCAATGCCGTCGCGTGTCTGGTACGACTTGACGTCACAACCCCGTGGCGCTTCGTAGAGCAGACATCCTTGACAATCATCTTCGCTGCTCACAGGTGGCCGCTTGTGCTCCCGACATGGCCAATCTCGACTCCCGATTTAACAGGATGATGTCCATGTTGGTAAAATACTTTTTGATCAACTGACCGGTCACCTGGCCCAAGGCGCGGAAGAATTTCGCTACCTTACCTTCCATTTTTCCCCTTTGCACCTTCTAGTTACGCAAAACCGTAGGACCAGTGGCGTAGACAAGGAGGGAGAGGGGGTTTAGAGTTAAAACCCCCTCCAAACCAAAATTAATTGAATTTAAGACAAAGAAAGAAAGGTGTCAATTTTGCGTGACGTGATTCATGAATGGTCCCTAAAACTTAAGTTCGAAAATAGTGATTTAAGGTCTAGATCACATCATTTTTGAACCGTCAACTTTGGAGATTTAGTATCTTCCAAACGTGCCGGTCTCAGTTCGCTCCTTCGATTGTGTCACGGCGCGATGGAACATTCACTGAAACGGCGCAAAAAATCCGGATGTCGGATAAAACCTCAAAATGTCATGTTTTATTTTTTTGTTTTATATTTTTCCTAAACTTCTCATATATTGAATGAAAGATAATAAAATTTTTATGATCATTGGATAATAAGACGATTTTTAACAGCAGTTTGAACGTAGTTATGTTCGGACTTTTTAATGATTTTCATTTCCAAAACAATTTCTATGTTCACTTAAAAATGCATATTGCTCTCTTGATTTTGGTCCGATTTCAGCAAATATTTTGTAGGGAAACGAAAGGACTTGGTTTGCGATTAAAATATATTGCCAAATTTGCTTGGAACTAAATCTTTTTCGTTTAATAATATCTGAGGTGGTCTGACCAAAACTACTTTTTTCACTAATGTATTATGTACAACCAGACGAAACAGTTCGGAATGGTCAAATATTATATATTCAGTGGGATATAACCTCTACTTTTTAGATATCATGGTCTCGTACTGAGTCTCAATGCGCTAACCTGTTTAAGCAGATTTTAATTTTTTATTACTGATATGGAGGCGTATGTTGTTTTGTACGAGAAAATTAGAAAATTTAAGGTCAACCGACACGTTATATAATGGATTTAAAGTTGTTTTTTTTTTATTCATTTCGTTTATTTGATAGGCACAAATGCATTAGCTTAGCGGTGCCAAATGCTTTTGTTTTTACATTTTGGATATCTTAAAACTAGGAGGCTACAATGTTGAAATATTTTTTTACATAGGAAAAGAAAGTTTACAGCTATCTTAAGACTAGAAATAAGATTCAATATACAAAAGAGGGCCAAAAGATTTTTTTTATGAAAAAATTTAAAACAAGGGATTCACTTTGATATACAAGAGGGGGAGTAATAGTATTTTACGAAATATTTTACGGTTATCTTAAAACTAACAATATAGTTTAGTACACAAAAGGGGGAACAAATATTTATGAGAAATTTCACAGAAATCTTAAAACTAGGGATTCAATTCTATTTACAAGATGGAGGACAAGAGTTTCAATAAAGAGTAAAAATTATAGCTATCTTAAAACTAGGAATACAGAATACTAATTTGAATTTTTAACTAAAACTTATGCTTGGTCAAGATATTCAGAGGGTGGCTTATTTCCGCATCAGTGTAGCAGCAGTTGTATCAAGGACAGGGGAGAGACAGGGAAAGAAGAGCAAAACTTGCTACTTTCGCTCGAACGGCGGGGGGGGGGATCAGCGTATCAAATTTGCGCCTCAGTATAGTAAGTCGTCGAGTACCGGATTGGCGGATGGTATTCTTCGGACCCGCGGGGAATCTTTCAAAAGTCATCGGACCTCGAGTCGCTCTCGCTTCAGTTTCCTTCTATGCAGGCGTAGTGGTAAGGGCGATGGCGGTTACATAGTGGCACTCTGGAGCTGATCGGTTCCACAAGGCAGGAGGAAACTCTAAAAACGAGAAATAAAAGAGAGGGGCTAAATTGGGATATTTATCGTTTTTATGAAGGTATAAATAAGGGACATATAGGGGAAATCACGAGTTGCCAGCATATCTCGGACTGGTACATTGGGTGGTCTACCTCGGGCCCGAAGGGATTCCTTTAACTGAGACCTGGCGTCACAATACCCGGCGCACACCCAGACAACGTGTTCGATGTCGTGATAGCCCTCGTCACAAGCGCACAGACTACTCTCCGCAAGCCCAATACGCCGCAAATGCGCATCCATGGTGTAGTGATTGGACATAAGTCGGGACATAACACGAATAAAATCTCGACCCACATCCATCCCCCCGAGCCAAGGCTTCGTTGATACCTTTGGGATAATCGAATGTAGCCATCGTCCAAGTTCCCCATTGCTCCACGAGGTTTGCCAACTGTTGAGCGTCCTCTGACGACAAATACTAAAAAATTCGTTGAAGCAGATTGGTCTTTCGTATATGTCACCATTTAATGCGCCCACCTTTGCTAATGAGTCGGCCTTTTCATTGCCCGGGATAGAACAATGAGAGGGGACCCAAACAAAGGTAATCTGATAAGATTTTTCAGATAACGTACACAAGGACTCCTGTATCTTCCCCAGAAAATACGGTAATTGCTTTTTAGGCTTCACCGCACGAAGAGCCTCGATAGAGCTGAGGCTGTCCGAAACGATGAAGTAGTGATCTGTGGGCAGAGTGTCGATGATCCCAAGGGTGTACTGAATTGCAGCTAACTCTGCGACGTAAACTGAAGCGGGATCATTGAGCTTGAATGAAGCGGTGATAGTATTGTTGAAGATACCGAAGCCAGTGGACCCATCGAGATTTGATCCGTCAGTGTAAAACATTTTGTCGCAGTCGATTTCTCGGAATTTATTATAAAATATATTGGGGATCACCTGCGGGCGTATATGGTCCGGGATTCCACGAATCTCTTCCTTCATGGATGTGTCGAAGAATACAGTAGAATCAGAAGTATCTAGGAAACGGACACGGTTGGGATTGTACGAAGAAGGATTGATGCTCTGTGCCATGTAGTCGAAGTACAAGGACATAAAACGGGTTTGAGAATTAAGCTCGACGAGCCTCTCGAAGTTTTCAATTACCAACGGGTTCAGAATGTCGCATCGGATGAGCAATCGATATGAGAGTTCCCAAAATCGATTTTTTAGCGGAAGAACGCCCGCCAGCACTTCGAGACTCATCGTATGGGTCGAGTGCATGCAACCCAAGGCAATGCGCAAGCAACGATACTGGATTCTCTCCAGTTTGATGAAGTGTATGTTCGCAGCGGAGCGGAAACAGAAACACCCGTACTCCATCACCGACAATATCGTTGTTTGGTACAACCTGATCAGGTCTCCTGGGTGAGCACCCCACCATGTTCCAGTTATTGTTCGGAGAAAATTGATCCTTTGTTGGCATTTCTGTTTCAGATACCTAATGTGACATCCCCAGGTACCTTTAGAGTCGAACCAGACCCCGAGATATTTAAATGTGAAAACCTGGTTGTAGGGTTCGTCGCGGTGCGGATGTGGGCGGTAAATGGATAGTCCGCACCGCAACCGCAAAAAAATAATAAAACCGCACCGCTTACCGCAACCGCATTGCATTTACCGCACCGCACCGCGCGGTAATGCGGTAAATGCGGTAAAAATCATGTATTTTAAAAATTGTGCTGAAAAATTATTCATTTGTTTTGTATTGCCATATATAGTAAAATGTTATTCTTATTTACATGAACATTTTTTTTGGCGGACACCTCAGAATGTAACATTTATGAAAATATATATTTTTGTAGAACGTCTCTGGAAAAACATGATTTGCAGTGTTACCTACCATTCAAAAACTACTTAACCTATTTCTTTTAAACTTTGTATACATTTTATCTTTGAGTATTGTACCGACTGGAACCACAATTTTTTTCTAAATATTCACAAATAATTTGTATACAGATTCTATGTAAAAATACCTAACCCGAGATAAATTTTCAATTAAGGCAAAAACTGTCCAAACTATGCAA
The DNA here is from genome assembly GCF_030247195.1 of Topomyia yanbarensis. Classification (NCBI taxonomy): domain Eukaryota; kingdom Metazoa; phylum Arthropoda; class Insecta; order Diptera; family Culicidae; genus Topomyia; species Topomyia yanbarensis. The sequence goes on from NC_080670.1 coordinate 148,233,489, forward strand.
AATTTGGCATCTGGGCTAACTTTGACACTTGTCACAATATGAAAGAAAACCTTAAGGGAGACTTTGAGAAACACAAAAATCGCAATGCCCTACACTAACTTCGAAAGCATTACTTTCAAAAAGTTACAAAATACTCCTAACTGAAAAATATTATTTGTTAATTTGGAATAAAATTCACAGTTGGACGAAGAATGGACGCATGCGAAAAAAAATTCTTCCGAATTCTTTTGGTTTGATGATAATAATTACATTCTTTGGATTGTTTTTAAGTCGTATCATTAGTTCATCTCTAAATTCTCCAAATTAATCAAAATTCACAGTTGAGAAAATGTCATCGAAAATGATTCATAATTCCTCGAATGCCAAGAGGAATAAGGAGAAATGAAGCATTTTGTAATTGGATTTGACAGTAAAATTTAATTGTTTTTCAATGATTAGATTTTGCGTTTTATGTATTTGAAAATGCTCGTTTGTAAATTTTTTCTTTGAAGTATAAAATGAATAGTTTTCAAAATATGTCGTAAAAATTATGGTGCCAAATCACATTGGACACAGCTTGTAGATTTTATTTCTTAGTAACAGTATGTTTTATCATATTTGAATGACCAAAATGTAAAAAATCATGTAGCGATAGGTCGAATACAGATTATATTCGGATATCTTTTCAAATCATTGTCAAGTCTATGAAAATTAGAGCAATTAAATGTTTATCATGTTTTTCTATTGTAGGGTAATAAATAAAACTCGAACGTTCTGACAGAGAGATGTTTCTAATAATGATATTGCTAAGCATTCGTTCAGAAAATAAATCTAGTTGCGTCCTTCTCAAATGGTAAAAGTCATAGTTTTAATTCACTTTTTAATGACTTCATTAATTATTTTTTGAAGTGCGGTTGCGGTAATACCGCGCGGTAAAAGCTCATTTCCCGCACCGCATCCGCGGGAAAAAGTGTCTCACCGCACCGCAGTTTTTGCGGTGCGGTTGCGGTAAATACCGCGCGGTTGCGGTAATTACCGCAACCGCGACGAACCCTACCTGGTTGATCGTTGCACCCATTAATAAAAGCTGGAGTTGCGCCGGCTCACGCTTCCTAGAAAAAACAACCAACTCAGTTTTCTCCGTGGAGAACTCAATACCCAGCTGAAGAGCCCAAGCAGACAAATTGTCCAAGGTATTTTGTAATGGTCCTTGCAAGTCGGCAGCTTTGGGCCCTGTAACAGAGACCACCCCGTCGTCTGCAAGTTGCCTTAGCGTGCATGAATTGGCAAGACAATCGTCAATGTCATTCACGTAAAAATTGTAGAGCAGGGGACTTAGACATGAGCCCTGGGGAAGACCCATGTAGCTAAATCGCGATGTTGTTAAATCGCCATGCGAAAAATGCATGTGCTTTTCAGACAACAGATTTAGCAAAAAGTTATTTAAAATTGGTGAAAGACCATGCTGGTGCAGCTTCTCTGACAGAATGTTGATAGAAACTGAGTCAAAAGCCCCCTTAATATCCAAGAAGACTGATGCCATCTGCTCTTTGTTAGCATAGGCCATTTGGATTTCTGTAGAAAGCAACGCAAGGCAATCGTTCGTCCCTTTGCCTTTGCGGAAACCAAATTGTGTATCTGACAGTAAGCCATTTGCTTCAACCCAATTGTCGAGGCGAAACATGATCATTTTCTCGAACAACTTCCGAATACAGGACAGCATTGCAATCGGCCGATACGAGTTGTGGTCGGAGGCTGGTTTTCCTGGTTTTTGGATGGCGATGACCTTCACTTGCCTCCATTCATAAGGGACAATGTTACCCTCAAGAAACTTGTTAAATAAATTCAACAGGCGCCTTTTTGCAGTGTCAGGCAGATTCTTCAGCAAGTTGAATTTGATTCTGTCTAACCCTGGGGCGTTATTGTTGCACGATAAGAGAGCAAGTGAGAACTCCACCATCGAAAACGGTGTTTCGTTCGCGGTATCGTGAGAAGACGCGGCGCGGTACGTTTTCTGTACCGGGACAGAGTCCGGACAGATCTTCTTGGCGAAAGCGAATATCCAACGGTTTGAATATTCCACGTTCTCGTTGGTACTATTATGATTACGCATACGTCGAGCCGTACCCCAAAGAGTGCTCATCGCTGTTTCTCTCGTTAACCCGTCGACGAACCGGCGCCAATAACTGCGTTTTTTGGCTTTCATTAGACTCTTCATTCGCCTTTCTAACGACGCGTACTGTTGATAGCTAGCGGGTAACCCGTCTTCCCGGAAGGCCTTATATGCAGTGGACTTTTCCGCGTACAGCTCTGAGCACTCTTTATCCCACCACAGGGTGGGAGACCGTCCATGGGTATTCGCGCTGGGTACTGGTTTAGTCTGAGCTTGATTCGCACTATCGAGAATCAAGCCAGCCAAAAACCTGTACTCTTCCTCCGGAGGAAGTTCTTGAGTGGATTCGATTTTAACGGATATCGCGGTCGCGTAACTCTTCCAATCAATGTTCCGTGTGAGGTCATACGATACATTGATTGTTTCCGATGGTCTTGAACCGTTAGCAATTGAAATCACGATAGGCAAATGATCGCTACCGTGGGGATCAGGGATCACCTTCCACATGCAATCTAACTGTAGCGATGTCGAGCAAAGCGATAAATCCAACGCGCTTGCGCGTGCTGGTGGTGTAGGAATCCGCGTCATTTCTCCCGTGTTTAAGATGGTCATGTTGAAATTATCGCAAAGATCTTGGATTAATGTTGATCTATTATCATCATGAAGACAGCCCCATACCGTACCGTGCGAGTTAAAGTCTCCCAGAACTAGCCGCGGTGCCGGTAAGGATTCCGTGATATTACAAAGCGTTCGGTGCCCTACCGAGGCTCTAGGAGGAATGTAGATGGAAGCAATGCAAAGGTCTTTACCTTTGATTAAAACTTGACAAGCGACAATTTCAATGCCTGGTGTCGAAGGGAGGAAAATTCGGTTGAAAGAATAGCACTTTTTGATCCCCAAAAGTACTCCTCCATAGGGGTTTTCTCGATCCAGACGAATTATATTAAAGTCGTGGAAGTTGAGATTTATATCGGAAGTTAACCAAGTTTCACATAATGCGAAAGCATCACATTTTAAACTATTTAGTAAAAATTTAAAGGAATCGATTTTCGGGAGAATACTTCTGCTGTTCCACTGTAGAACAGTGATCGAATCGGTGACCTCGTTCGATGACTTAGCCATCGAAGGATACGATCGCTGCAAGGAGGGGCCATTTAGTAGTCAACTGCTTCAAAAATGTTTGCACTATAGGGAGAAAACGTATCAGAAGGCTTTTAAGAGGATCAGTAACATTGAAAGCTGTGAAAATTAAGTCCACTATGTCAGAAAATTTCATTAGTCCGCTACTGGACTGAGTATCTGTTTGAAAAAAGGGGACACTTGGGGTTTTGGATGTCCCTGGAAGTGGTGGGTACTCCTTGTTAGAATTAATATTTCCAAGTCCTGGAGCAAATTGCTTCGGCTTTTGTGCATCACTTCCGTTGGATTTATTGGTTGTAGATGGCGCACTCTGAGTGGACGACACCTTGGCACCCTTACGAGGCAATGTAGGGGAGGCTGGATTTCTCCTCTTCCTGGATTCCCCTGGGTTAACCAAAGATGTTCCCTCTCGTGGGTCGTCAGATTCTTGCTCAACGTTAGCCAAACCAGCATAGGGATTTTCGGACAGGACAGATGGCGAAGCATTCTTTAGCATTTCTGCATAAGAACGCCTTGAGCGTTCCTTAAGGGAGCGCTTAATTTTATCCCCGCGCTGCTTGTACGCAGGACATGATTTAAGAGCATGTGAAGGGCCCCCGCAGCAAATACACTTTTCAGTTTCTTTGTCGCAAGAGTCATCCTCATGCTCTCCTTCGCATTTGCCGCATCGTTTCTTATTTCCACAATATGTGGCTGTGTGGCCCAACTGCTTGCAATTGCTGCAGCTCATGACCCGCGGTACAAACAGGCGAACTGGTAGGCGAACCCTGTCAAGGAGGATGTAGTTGGGAAGAGAGGACCCGGCGAATGTCACCCGAAGCGAGCCTGATAGAGAGTAGGTAGTCTTACCTCCCTCGGTGTTTGCGGTATACAATTGTTTGCATTCTAAGATCTTAATCTGTTCAAGAGAGGGGTCCTTAAAGCAGCCAACCCCGTGCTCCAACAGTTCTTCGCATTTCAGGCCCGGTTCGGACACTACCCCATCGATTTCACAGGCCACACAAGGCACGTACGCTTTAAATTCCCGTGTAAAGCGCTCACAGCAAGCAATCGCGTTTGCCTGGCCGAGATCATTCACTAGAACACGTATCTTGTTTGCCCGAACACGTGTTATCTGAGCTACAGCCGGGTAATTAGCAGTCAGATCTCGAGAAAGTTTTAATATATTAACCGGTTTCTCTCCGGTCCGAAAATATACCACCCATGGCCCAGAGGAACCTTCTGGGTACTGCTTTATACGGGGAGCAATGCGAGTATTAGGGGGATCAGGGACTTCCATGATTACATCAGATGGTATTTCGCCCTCGGCCATTTAAGCACGAGGGCAGAGCGTTATATAAACGGGAATGTGTCTAATTATTTGATTACAAGGTAGAGTAAAAGTAGGGAAAAGGAAAGAAAGCAAACGAGGAAAAAAAAATAAAGCAAAACTTATCTGCAAACAACGTCGATTGTTCCGCACCAGCGAAAACAATGTACTGGATTTACTGTCGGCACCAGCAGAACGGCAGCTAACGAACGAACAAAGGATGACCTTGATTCACTAAAATTTACACACCGAACACCACTGTGAAATATAACGATCCGTTCCGTTCAAAGGTTGGGAGACGTATGGATTTAAAGTTGTGTTCCTTATTTTTATGATATTGTTGATGTAGGTGATCAGTAAAGGAAAATATACCACAAAAACATGCATTTATTATTTTATGATTTTACATCTCAAAAATGAACAGCAACTCAACTTGTGATTTTCAGCAACTGAACAGCAACTTAACTTGTGATTTTCAGCCAAATTAGGCAACATTTTAGATTTTGTCCGACTTTTGTAAGAAAATCCGCCACTGTGTGGCGGTTCGCGATCAAGTTTTGTGAGTTGCTTGAGAAGAATGCACCAGATGCGTTAAGTGCCTTTGAGAAGGAATGCAATTCGAGAGCTAAATGAGGTAGGTGGCACAAAGCCTTCAAGGTCGGGAGGAGGTCACTGCAAGTCCCGTTTAAGACGCCCAAAATTAGCCCGAAGATTTGTAGAAATTATGTGAATAATCAAGCATTAACATATCAATATATTTGAAAATAATTTTTCTTCGGAATATCCTGAAATATGTGTGAAGTTGTTTTATACAGAGTTATACAAAAAATCGAAAGTTTTAAAGGTGTGCGATTTGTAAAAGAATATCATGGTTAGGAAACGTATATTGGCTCGATTTTTTCTAAGTGTAAAGGTAATCCACGAGAGCGACCACGGACCAATCAATTACTGCTGGTTTAGGGCCACTGGATACAATGTATAGTTCGTAAGACCTCACTTGAAATATTTATTGGAAGTCCACACAAGAAAAGTACGCGTTTTGGCCGGTTGGATTCTTGACACATTCAAGCTCAGGTTAATCTTATACATGACACGGACTCCCTCGGTCGGTCTCGCAACCCATAGAAGGACAAAGAATGCTCAGACATAAACTCTCCACGTATAAAGAATTCCTGGTGGACGGAACGACTGACAATTTCTGGAAGTATACTTGATTATCACATTAGAATTGACAATGAAAAGCCAAAAAACGCGGTAACTGGTACCGGTTTGTCTACGTTTTAACGAGAGAAACATCGATGGGTCCCAGCATGGCGTACAACCGAGAAAATACTAATCAAAACCTGAAATATTAGAATAGCTAGATCTTTGATTTCATCAAGAAGGTTTGCTCGAATCCGCCCCAGTATAGAAGAGCTACCACTTCACATTACGTCGATACCGCAAATAAATTGCAATCATGAGCATCACACGGAGAACTTTATATAGGTATCGATAGTATATTTTTATATTTGCCGCTCTCTTCTCCTTTTGAAAATAGAAAATATGCCAACTCAGCTTACTTTAGTAGCTCAGTGCAGAGATCACAGAAAGAGGTATAATTCTAAATGAAGCAGCTGCAACTTGATCAGAAGGTCCATGATAGAAGCTTTTAGACAATGGAGGTGGATTGGAAGAGGTCGATAGTGAAAACAGCACACGTTCTCACTAACAGCTGAGCGGCTGGACGTATTAGAATTCACTACGACAAGGAATAGCTATTTCGACGATGCATGAGTGCAGTGCCAAGAAAAAATAACCACCCCTAAGTCGATTGCTAATCCCAGTGTCTGCTCCAAATTCGAACCAAAACGGACCAGTATAGCTACCGGACCAACAAGTTCGAAGTTTCTATGGAATTTTTCGACAATTTACATGGAGAAAACTCACCAATCTGAATTTTCACCGGTAGGTGGCTTTGTGTACATCCGAAAGGTAGTTTGCTTGTCTAGAACTTTGTCAGTTTAACTTTCTTAGGAAAAGTTAACAGTTACATTTTTAATGATGTGATATCTGAGTCAGTTTTGCATGGGACCTAACGGCACATTCCGAACGAACTTTATATTTTGTCTAATAATGGGTTTAGCTGGATCATATGTTTGGAAGAATTTTAGTACATGATATGAGTCGTCTCTTGACAACAAAATTTTAATGCTTCATTTCACCATATAGAGGGCGCCTACACTAACTTTCCAACGTAGAGAGATAGAAATTCGATGCCTCTTACAAAGTTGCAGTAAGTTTTATGAGCAGGTCCATATTCTATATTTCATGCTTTAAAAGTTAATGTTATGCCCTCTACTTTGTGAAATGTGGAACTAACATTTTGTAGATAAAAGATGACTCATACCATGTACTAAAATGCTTCCAAACGTACTACTCAGCTAAACCACAACATTATTTTACATAAAAAAAGTTTTTGGAAATCGACTACTGATTCATTAATATGTGCTGTTAGGCCCCACACAAAACTGGTACAGACATCACTTCATTGAAGTTTAATAACTTTTCCTAAGGTAGTTGGTTATTTTCACTTGCAGTGTTTCTTATTTTTAATTGCAGTGTCACATAGCGGCGAAAATGCTAGTTAGTGCATTTTCTTCGTGTGAATTATCGAGAAATCCTATACAAACTTCGAACACGGTGGTCCAGTAGCTAGACATACCCGATTTGGTTCAAATTTGGAGCAGAGACTCCAGGGATGGGCCGATTGAGCTCTGAAAAAAAAATTCTAGGAGGTGTAATGGATTCTCAATAGTTCAAAAGACGGTAACTACGGAACTAACTAAGCTACACATTCGGTCACTGATACAACAAATTGCACCATGTATCGAATTCGAAAGGCATTTCCTGCAGTACGTCGTATTCACCCGTTTCCCGTTGCTTGGATGATGGCGTTTGTTCTACTGTTGCAACAACCCCCTCTCCCTCCGCTCCACCCCCCTATATTGAACCAATTTCTACAGTCACCTATGTCTGTTTCCAGATGAAAACCCCCATTGAATACAAGGCCTGTGTTAAATCAAAGAAGACCATATTTTGAGTAAACTTTTACGGTAATTTGAAGGATTTGAAAATACTCGGAAAATCTCATTGAAAGTATACCCGAACGTATCAGGTCGTTCTCGATATACAGGGGGATAATACTATGTACTAATCAATTGCGCGAAGACATTCACGCTGTATGTGCAATACTTATTTTTACGGAGTTCCAGTTTGCACGCCAAATTTTAAAATTCTTGTAAAGTCTGTGGTTATGTAGGGTTTATATTACTTAAATTATATATCACTACTCTTGCTAACATATTATTCTCTCCTCGTTTCCTAGTGAAATAGTGTGGAATAGTGAAAGCTGGCAATGATCCGACAACCCTGCATGTAGGTACTTAAACATCTCGCAGAACACGTTCTGAATCATAATCAACCGATTTTCCTATTACCCTCCTTCTCATCTAGCTATGTGTGAGTCGGATTATACTAAAATGTGGTTGTTGAGTCTGTCCTCATTCTTATTCTTTCTGGCGGCATCCTCAGACATATCAGTGGCATTGACTTATTCGAATCAATAATCTTCGCCACTGAATGTGCCTTCAACTCGCCTGCCAAAGCCAGAAAAATCATCCCCAAATTTAATCAAAGTCAAGCAGAAAATTGATTCCACCACAGAAAAAAATCGTCCTCGTCTCGCCTTGCTCGGGTTATCATCGAGAAAGAGCGAAATTCCATTCACTGGCGGCACGGAGCACCACTTGCCACTATCGACAAGGGTGAGACGAGGTCGAACGATCCCTCTTAAAGTGAACAAGTTGTTCATGTTGAATCATTTTTCTATATTTACTAGTTGAAATGTTACTTGAATAATAGAATTGATAATTATGTTCCGCTTATTCATGTTACCTTTCCTACTGTTTTTCCTTTTATTATATTTTACTACTCTTTCCCCTACACGTCTTAAAGCATTTTATGGTAACGAGACAACGTGATGTGGTATCAACTTTGATTTCTTGATCCTGTCGATTCTGCTGTTGAAAGCAAGTTTTATGTTGCACAACTTTTGCTTAACTGTTGTCGCTGGATGGGTATATTATGTGACAAAGTCACCATTGAATTACGACTATCATAAACCGCAACCGTTTACCAAATACACATTAACTATCTCTGCTAAACTCAAACCGTTGTTCTCATGATGACATTAAACTATGGTTTATCGATATACTGAAGCTGAACTCCGCATTTATGGTGTGGAAGCCTGCTTCTCGGTATACAGCAATCAAAACAGAACGCATAGATTTTACTGGCAAGGTTATAAACTTATGATGGTTTATAGCGGAGAAGCACGGTGATAAACCAATATTTAGGATTCATAATTGAATTCATGACCGTTAATAAGATACTTGATTTGAACCGTATTTGATAATAGCTGGCCGTTATTGCTGTTTGTTTGGTTGCTAATGAGGGGGAACCTATATAACATTGAAACACCTGATATTTTTCCTTGCATAAAAATGTTCAGTTTATTATAAGAAAAAAAAAGATGTTTCTGCTAGTGATTTTTTTTTGCTAAAATAACAACTCAATCGAAAATTAAATCAACCAGACGTCCCGAATTTGGACAAAATATCCCGTGTTAAAAAGCGTCTCGTGATTTTTTTTGTGCTTAACCGTTGTGTGTCTAACAAAAAAAACACCTTTAACAGGTGGATCAGGGTACCCGCTAATTGAAAAGCTCATAATTGAGGCATATTTAGTCACTTTAAGATGTTTTGGATTGAGTGTACTCTCCGAGTTACAGAGAAAGTAGAGAAGAGACCAACAAAGTAGCGCCGCCGGATAGAAAGCCACCGTGCAACAACAAATCGGGTTCGGGAGAAATTCCGCAGCCTGTAAGCTTTCTGCCGGAGTAGACTAGGTCCACCGGCGAGTATCTGTTGAGTAGTACATGACGTAGCACCGGATTGGGGTTGTCGGGGCGCCAGCGAATCGAATGTCGGGCTCCACCGCAATCACCAAACCGACCTCGACACCCTACTGGGTAGCTCGTGATTAGGCCAGATGCACCCCCGGGGACTAGAGCGAGTAGATCGTATCGAACAGACAGCAGCAGGTTGTCGGGGCACCAGTGAGCAGGAAGCTACGCTCCACTCGGAATCGCTGGACCTCACAACTTACTGGTTGACATTTCGATTAGAATAGGTCTACCTACGGGGACAAGATAGATCGGGAAGAAGTGGAAAGCAAAATGGCTCACGGAAATGAACATCGGTATCGGGAGGAATCCACTGCAGGGGAATTCATTGTACGGTAGATTCACTATAGGGACGACTATCCAACTATATCATAAATTTGAGAGCCAACAGTACCAGGAGGAGGAGTAGGGTAGTTTCACCGCCGGAAAATATCTGAGTAGATCGCAATAAACGGATATCGGTCTCGGAAGAAATGCCTCCTTTCTTTCGTTTTGCTTTTTGGAATTTTTTTTCATTATATTTCTTCTACAGCTTCCTGCTCTACCGATCTACCGGTGACGGCCGTCGTCGCATTTGAACTGGCCGTTACGTGAACCGATCCGGAGATACGGACAACATAGCTCGCATACTTTCACAGCCACCCTCGCAGGATTTTTACCCGACGTGAAACTTTTTGTTGGTGTTGCCAATTCCGCTGCGCTGGAGCTCCGATAGAATTAGTGTTACTGTCATTAGCTTCGGAACACGTCGGAGATTCCGAAAAACTTGACTCACATCCCTTCACAGCAACTCCCGGATTTCCCACAGCCTTAAAACTACCAGTTCGCGTTTGCTAACTTGCTGCTCGTTTTCCGCTTTCGATAGAACTTAGACTGAATTAGTGTGGCTGTCAGTAGTTCCCAGGTTACCTTGAACACATTAGCCCCTCTGTACACATTAAACCAGCTAGCCTCCAGGTAACCTCTCGCTTCGAAACAGGCCCTCATACGACCGTGGCCCACGCTGAAGCCCATTGGGACGTGAACTGAGCTGGAGGAACCAAAAGACCTGGCTAGCGTCCCTTCACGGCCACACTCGCAGGATTCATAACCGACATCAATCACTCGCCCGTATCTAGCTAGATGGTATTGCCAGTTTGTTGTGTTATTCGCAACTTTCGCTGAAGTTCCGACAGTATTAGTGTCACTACTCTGCTGACGACATTCCTTGTACCCTCGGCTCGACGCATATCTGGCTCGGCTCTTTGAAGCTCCTGCTGCATTTCATGATGCTTGTCATTAGTCGAACTCGAGGAGGCCACCTGGTTAGATATTGACGATGTCGCAAGTATTCCACTTTTTGCGAATATGATCGCCTTTCCGCCTGCCACAATATTCCCTACGTCAAGCGAAGGCATCTCCCTGTTGCGAATCTAAGATAGATGACGATCACATGCTCCGGTTTTTCCTCGACGTTTATGCACTCTTGTCAAAAAAGTGACACCGCGTGTCCAAATCGATGTAGGTACTGTTTGAAACAATCATGACCAGACAGGAACTACGTCAGATAGAAGGTTAATTGACACCTCCTATTTACCCAGGACGAGAAAATGGGTATGAGCCTGTAAGTCAGCTGGCCTTCGTTTATCCGACGAGTCCAAATCTTGGTGCCATTGCATTGGGCCATCGAGTCAGCTCTCAGTGTTTTCCGTATTCCCCTGGTTTCCATTTAAAGCACTCGTTATTTACCACTAGAACGATGCCGATAGAGATCCTTCCAGTGATTCCACAGACTGCCTGTATGCACTCGCGACCTGTATGGCCACCTGAACGTCGCAACCCAAACAGGGCCTCCGTTCCTCTGTATCGACGATGATACGCTAGCCTCTTGCTACTGATTGACCTGGCATTGCTAGACTGAGTTCAGTCAGTCACGATCTCTACGCTCAGCTGTTTCGCCCGCTTCGAGACTATAACAAGCTCGCCGACACTAATTTCTGCTGGCTGCAGCACTTTGCAGTTGCTGACCAATAGCACCTCCGTTTTGTGGTGGGCTATCTGCAACTTCACTCCTTGCATTCAGTTTCCTATCCTGTCGATCGTCTCCATCACCAACATTTCCACTTCTTCCGGCGTTTCTACTGTTATTATGATGTCGTTCGCGAACCCGACGATATCTACGCACCTAGACAGCTTAAGCGTCAGCACGCCGTTATACATCCCTTTCCAAAGCGTTGGACCCAGGATAGAGGCTTGCGGGACTTCTGCCGTAATTCCAACCGATTTTTGTTCCATGTTTGTCTCATAGATGAGGACCCTGTGCTGGAAATAACTCCTTAGAATTCTACATAGATAGCTAGTAACTTTCATTTTGTATAGTGATTCTGTAATGGCTTCCCAACTTGTGCTATTGAATGCGTATTTGACGCGTTTTTCGTCGTTATTACAGCACAGTAGCGCCATATCGGCTCTTTTGATCACTCTCCGAATGGTGTCCAGTCCACCGTAGACTTGGCCTATCGGAATCCGAACTGGTTTTTCAAAAACACGTTATCTATAAATGTTGTCAGCCTGTTAAGGCCAATACTCCCCAAGAGTTTCCCGAGCGTATCCAGCAGTCATTGGTCTATACGACGATGTATCCTCGGGGGGCTTAACTTACTAACACTAACTTCTGTATCCTCCATTTGTCAGTGAAGTGGTACTCGTCCAGAATATTTTGGAACCTTTTATGAACATATCCGGAAGTGTATGAATTTCGATGTTGAAGATTCCATCTGGTCCGGGGGCTTTCTTAACTTTTATACTCTTTGCCAATACGACGAGTTCTTCGCTGTAGACTTGTATCACTTCGGCATTGTCCCGCGCTACCTCGCCATACGTAATAATAGCGCCGTATCATTGAGTCAGGAAAGAGCTATTCTACGATAACCTTTAGTTTATCAGGGCACCTTCCCAGTGGCGATCAGCTCTCCAGTAAGCTCATCTAACATTCGATGGAACTGCTAGGGGCCACGTAGCAGCTACATATAGAGCTTCAACTAATTTTGGCAATCAAGAAACCTTCGTATGAGTTTGAGACCACTTTCTGCATGGGGTACTTGCCCATCACATGAATTGCAACCATTCCTGTTCCATGCGCCACCCAGTTACCGTTGTCGATAAGAATTCGATACGGCTCCGCAATGATTGCCACATCGTTGCGCAGTGTAGCAATGATTAAGGTTTAACTGGATCAGCTTCATCACTTCTAGCTCTCCATCGACTTTTTGTACGCTAGGCATATTAAGCCATCCTTCTTTGTGCAGGGCATGCACAACGGTTGCTTCGTGAAATCTCTTGCAAAGTGTCCCTTCTTCCCACATTTTCCGCACAGATCAGAGCTGTCCAGGTCTTTTGCAGTTTCTCGCTTGTTGGCCAAAGCCCATGCATTTGAAGCATCTCTACATTTATTTGGAAACTCTTTGGACAGCCTTCAGTGAACACACTGACCATCAAACCTTGATTCGGCCTTTTCCAACAGTTCATTGGCTACGGTCGTGGAAAGCTGTATCGAAGCCGTCTGCATACCGCCGTACACCTTCCTCATCCGGTTTACTATTGGTGTTTCTCCCAGATCACATTGTTGCTTCAGCGCACTTCTCAGCTCATCTTATGTTGTTATGTCACCCAGGTTCCTGAGCTCAATCACTGTCTCGTTGGCTGTGGCCCTTACGGTTACCTTCTCACCTAGCGACTTTTCAATTAGTGTCTTGAAGGGTACGCTCTTGACCACAGGGTCTTTCTTCAGTTCGAATAGCATCTCACCTTTCTGAATACGACGGGTTTTCACCAGATTTTCCTCCCACTGCTTTAACTCCAGATCATCTCTCTCATCTTCCGAAGGAGCTCTGCAAATGTCCTTCCTTCCTTCATCTCTACGATTAATGCTTCGCCCCTATTGTTTCGCGGCGGGGCTTATCTTTCTTTTCCGTCTGCAGCTTTGACTTCGCTTTTGTTTTACGACCGTCCGCCAACCGCTTGCCTGCTTCCGTTCGGCTTCTTGCTTATTCTTCGGTTTTTTCTTCTCTTCCTCCTCTCCAGGTGTCTCTCTTTTCCGTTTCTTGGAACGTGGAACTCATCAGCGATGCTTCTGCTTCCTCAGATACTGGTTTCACCTTAGCCCCTTTAAGTGTTTCTTCGGCGTTCTCAGCACGATCTGGTCACGTTCGACGACTTTCGTGGCAGACTTAGTAGTCGTTACTAAATGCTTAATATTAATGTGGACATTGTTCTTATCTTTTATGAACTGGTAGAATTCCTCTATTTTCTTCTTCAGCTCCATCGTGTTGGTCTTCCCAATCTGCAGCCCTACTTGGGGCGTGCTATTACCAGTTTTAGCTGTAAACGTCTGGCTACGCACAAAGCGCCTTAGAGCTCCTGCTAAATTTCATGACAATTGTCACTAGTCGAACTCGAGGTGGCCACCTGGTTCGATACTGGCGATGTCGCAAGTTTTTTTCTTCTTGCGAACACGATAGCCTCTCCGCCTGTTGCTGAGATGCAGTCGTCGTCGTTATTTTTTTGAATTTTTTCTCAGAGAGGCTCTCCATTTTGTTCGGTCCCAACTACGGGCCGCTATCTCCACTCATGGTACAAATCGATGTTATCCTTCCTTACTCAGGAAACAGAACAGCACGTCTGTCAGCCCAAAGTTGCCGTCCAATTCGTGATCTGTGTCCTGTCCGTTAACGTGCGCAATGACCAGTATGCCAAAAACAAGATGTTACTGGCGTCGATTCTGATGTGTCGGTTGGGCTGGATGCATTTATTGCTAAGATCTTTGATTTCTATAAACTAAGGATCTTAGCATTTTAAAGGTTTAGCAAAGCCCAATACTGCCCCAACCCCACCACATCCTAGCAAGACTCCCCAACTCTCAGTAGGTCCGAGGGGATGGTCGTTGAGACCCTGAACTCCTGTCCTTCGTGCTCCTGCTGCGCCCTGTACGTATGTATGTGTGTCTGTGGCAAAAAAATGTCTTCTCTGTTTCTCAGAGATGGGTGGACCAATTTTTACAAACTCAGTCTCAAATGGAAGGTACAACCTTCCCATTTTTTGTGCTGAAAGTCCTGAAATATAGTTTTTTTTAGCTATAAATCAAGATTTTGAGGGTATATTAAATTGATCAAACGTGGTTTTGTGTTGTATTTGACGAGATTTACAACCTTTAACAGACCACTTTAAGGGAGTGACGAATGAATTCAAAATTTGAAGTCACTCCCTAATAAATTAAACAATCAATCAATCAGACCACTTTAAAACTACATTCAATTTTTTTTTTTATTTTGTGTCACCGTGTAATTTATAAATAACGAGTATTTTTGATAATAAAAGAAATCGAAACTGACTCAATATTTATTCTAGAACAGGTCCTACTGTCCCGGTTCCATTATAGCAAGAATATTTTCCATTCCTCCTTTACCGACAACTCCAAATTTTCGATTGAACTTATGTTATCACGCGTGTGCACATTAACGCTAGTAAAATTACGATTTGGTGCTTCAAGTTTTACTGAGTTTGGCTTTTTGTGCAATCCTGCGAAAACGATTCTCTCAAACACCACCGCTGTGTCGAACGATGATCTAGCATCAATTTTGCTACAAAAAAGAGTTATTCATCTACATCCAATTAGTGTTATTTTTGAATTAAATTTACCTGGAGTAAAGTGTTCCATTCACGAACCTCAACTCTATATAGACGTATTGGCCATTACGATACTCGAAACTTATCTCATCATCAACGTACAGAGTTCCTTTGGCAGATCCATTATTGTCCAACGCTACCAGTAGCGTATAAGGGTCCGTTTTCATCAATACAGTTGATTTTCTGATAGTATTTTTCACCGCAACTATTGTACCCGCTCTTTGAAAGACAGGAATCTTAAAATCATCAACCGGGACTGACACATATCCGGCGTTGCCGTATGAACGGTAATCATCAAAGTCATACCACGTATCCGGTTGACCATTTTCTTTCATTGGAAAGTAAACATTTAAGCTAGTTTGGCCGGGCTCCAACACGGGGGCTACCAGCAACTGATCTCCGAGTAAATATTGCGAATCAATTTTAAATGCCTGGGCATCCGTGGGATATAGAGTCAGCAGTGGGCGCATAATTGGTGCCCCATATCGTTCGTGCTCGTAAAACATTGTGTACCAGAGTGGCAGAAGACGATAACGTTTTTGAATCGCGTTCCTAATAATCTGCTTTACTTTTTCAGGCCACAACCAGGGCTCGCGACGTTGAGTATCCTCGTGGGCATGACCGCGGAAGAAAGGCTGGAAAGCTGCTGCCTGATACCAACGGAAGAAAAGTTCTGAACTCGGTTCATTGAAAAAGCCACCGACATCAGCCCCACAGAAACTAATCCCTGCAACCGAGGCTGAAAGGCACATTTTAAGAGATGCTTGCAGATGACCCCATTCTGCCATATTATCACCAGTCCACACAGCAGAGTAACGTTGTGTTCCGGCAAAATGCGATCTAGTTAAAACGAAAGGTCGTCGTGTTCCTTCACTTCGTCGTACCAATCCGTCATAGGTCGCCATCACATGATAATGACCATATGAATTATGAACATCCCGATGCTCCCACCCGCCATAATGAATATTGTCCTTTTGCATGGTGACTTCCGGTCCATCGAATACTGATGGTTCATTCATGTCATTCCAGATACCTACATCACGTGTCGATTCATTGAAGTTTGACAATAGAAACCTATCGGCATAATATTTGCGAGCTTCTGGATTAAGGAAATCCGTATAGCTAGAAGGTCCTGGCCAGCATGAACCTTGGAAATCTTCTAGCTCTTTAGTTCGCACATATAATCCTCCAAAAGTGCAATCTTTGTGGAAGAAGTAATCGGGATCGATTTTAACATGCGGATCAATTATTATTGTAAGGTGGCGTGAGTTTGCCTCCAAATTATTTATCATTCGTATTGGATTGGGGAATCTAACGTAATCCCAAGTGAAATATCGCTTGCCGTCCGTATATTCAATGTCCAACCAGATGCTATCGAGAGGAATGTTGTGTTCCTCAAATTTAGAATCAATCATCGCAACATCGGATTCGTTATCATAATTCCAACGGCTTTGATGGTATCCTAATGCATACATCTGAGGTAAGGGCGCAGTTCCGGTCAAAGACGTATATTGCTGAAACACATCAACCGGAGAAGAGCCCATCAATACGAAAACATCAATGATGCCACTCTCGGAAATGAAATTGGCTGTCGGTATATCATTCAAAAATACATCAACCCATGTCTCTGCTGAGTTCTGCCAATATATCCCAGAGCAACCGGTCTTGCCATGGCCATATATAACAGGAACTGCTCCATAAAGTGCCATTTTACTTTCAAGTTCATAGCCGAACACATCCAAAGTGTACAGTCGATATGGATCGCTATTTCCCTGCACCGTATCTTTCAGAATGAAGTCATCAGCATGCTCTGGAATGCCGAACATAACCTCTGCCTGTTGGAAGGTAAAATCTAAGGTCATCGATTCTGGGCCTCTAGGTTTACTATCAATGAAACCGTTAAACTCTTCCTCCCACTCGCCTTCAGGAGGATTGTCAGGTTTCTCACGCAGCCGTTCAACATTCAATAATCCTCTGGAGTTCACTGAAACAAACAATTTGTTTTCGTAATGGAAATCCATACGGAATGGAGATTGATGAATGTGTGCTACTTTGTCGCCATCGACGATCACGATGGTAGGATATTGGCTCTCTACGGTAATGTTCCGAATTGTAAGCTTATGAGCCAAAGAATCTTGCACTCGATATCTTCTATTCAATGGATGCTTCTCGTCGATTTCAAAATGAAAACTTTTCTCGTTAACAGAACTCAATGCTAGCGTGTACCAGTGGGACGTATCGGTATCCAGAAGGTCCAGCATCACTACATTCTCGATCACCTGTAGTGTGTCAATTTGCGCTATGAAGGAACTTTCCTGTGGTGCAGTTCGACGAAGCCGGCTGCAAGTAAAAAATAATACCATACATTTTGAAGTATATCTACCACAATTGCCTAGAGTTTGCTAAACCTACCGACAAAAGGCACTTTGTTCGCACTTTTTAAACGTGCTGTGGTTCACACAAATAATTCCATTCAGCAAAGTAATTAAAGCAACGTATGCAAACGCTCTTCCATGAAAAGCCATCCTCGTAGAACAGTGTTTGAAAAGACACTAGTAAACAATTGAATTGCACATCAAAAAACGACTAATTCATTCAGATAACACACTTCGAACACAGTTTGGAAGACAATTTGTTGGTTTCATCTTAAATGTTATCAACTGAAGCCTTGATTAGTGCCTTCAATCAAACGTTTTCATTATCTAAGACATAACGGTAGACTGAAAAAAATTAAGACTAAAAATAGTAGTACAAAGAAAGACGATACAAATCTGTCGCAGACGTCGTTTGGTACCCTCATCAAGCTACGTGGAGTCTTAGGACGGAGGATTCATACGATATGCGTTACGTGAATTGACGTGGAACGATCCGTTAAACCTGCCACCATACAAGGACCTTTGTCGTCTTTTAGGACTCAATACTTTAACACATCGGAGACATACAGCGCAGGCTACCTTCTTTGACATTCTGCTGGCTGGGTATGATGATCCGGAGCTACTAGCGCAAATCAGCCTCTACGCGCCTACCCGTTCTCTTCGCCCTCGAGCCCTGCTGCATTCTGAAATTGCGCAGCACTAACTACGTGACTTCAACGAGTTTGCTGAAATTTTCGACTTCGTCGTGAATTCTTCGCAGTTTCGTCGTCGTGTATTGTCACTAGTTTAATTATGTTTAGTTTACCTCAGTTTAGTTTAGTTCATATAGACAAATTGTCAGTTGGACTTTTTTATACAAATAGAAATCCAAATACAAATAATGCTTCGGAACGTTGGAAAACTACATTAGTATACATAGTAACACTCACTCATGGTTCCCATTCACAATCATCTGAAAAATGTTTCAATTGTAAAATGAATTGAGAATTTTTTATCTTTTGAAGTTCACCTGCATCGTGTGAGTTTTTAGATTTAGTGTCTAACGTTGGCGTTAATTTGGGTACTAGTTTAGTTACATCGTAAGGCTCCAAGTTGCTGGCGAGATTAATTCGAAATACAAAAATGCAACTTATTTTATGTTAGGTGTTGTACTCTTCACAGTGACGCAGCCAGAAATTTGGGTTGGGGGGAGGGGGTTGATGAAAGTCGTTGATTTTTCGAAAATGCTTCAATAAAATGTATTTTTTAATATAATATTGTTTCTGAAACAAAAACAATTCAGCAGATACCATTCCATTCTAAAAATGAGAAAAAATAATGAAGAATACCTTCCATATCTTCATAGTTACGTTGCTTTTATAAATTGTTATAACATCACGGAATATACACTTTTAAAGTGGAATATATGTACGACAACTTTTCTTACGGTCAACATCACATAATTTCGAAAACATCAACTTCGAAAGTTGGTCGTCAAATAGTGAATACTTTCCAGTGCTTACAAGCTCCTATCCCATGCTTCCCTGTGCGTCTTTTGATGATATTTAATCTGTAGGCTGGCATCGACTGGGTACTAGGGGAGACTGAGGAGACTTGA
Organism: Topomyia yanbarensis; assembly: GCF_030247195.1. Taxonomy (NCBI): domain Eukaryota; kingdom Metazoa; phylum Arthropoda; class Insecta; order Diptera; family Culicidae; genus Topomyia; species Topomyia yanbarensis. Next base: position 148,252,671 of record NC_080670.1, read on the forward strand.
TCCTCGGGGAGACTTGATGCCATCATTGTAACTCAAAGGCGGATCAGAATACATTAATCGAATATACAAGAAAGTTGCGTAGTTTTATCTAAACATAAGTTTCTTTAACACAAAAAATAAATTGTACATGTGTTACCGAATTTTTACCGATTTAAAGAAAAAAAATCTCAGAAGAACTGAAGAAGATTTATTTTCTAAATTTTCAAACTTTTATACAATTTATGAAATCACCCACTACATACTATACTTTTGCATACAGAATTACAGGAGAATGTCAATTATATGAATACGTTATGATTGAGCTGATTTTTTTGTTCAACTATATTTGAACTAAAGTTTGCTGAAATAGATGCTATGGGTTCACCTGATCCCTTCAAATTCGTGGATATTTGATCCCCTTCACTGAAAATAACCAAATACACACCAGAACAATTGAAGTCATTGTTACCATAAAATAACAAAAAACTATCAAAAATGAACGCTTCATCGTACAAAAACTTAACTGTAATTGTTTACTACAGTATACATAGCAACCATGCATCCCACATTTGACGTTCCTCAACCATAATAACGACAGCTTTCAAATAATTGCACAGAGATTTGGGGAATTCGTAACAAAAAAATCAGGTGAGAGATGCGTAATATGTAGTATCAAAAAATAGTAATATCTAATCACAACAATTTAATCAATACCACAATACATTTATAACATTGAATGGGGTTAGGTACCTATTTTTGCCCTATTAGGGAGGGTGCCATTTTATTTCATTATTAATTTTAGTATTTTAGCTTCTTTGCTTTATTATTAGAAGCTATTTTTTTATTTCGATAATAGAGGTTTTAGCCTTAAGGTCATTCTCCTCTTATTAAGAGCCAATATAATAACAAAATTGTCTTGAGAATGGTGAAAATCTTCTGTTTGAGCGCAGCAAAAACTCTACCCCAAAAATCGCAACACCAATTGAGCCAACGCGTTGAGCAAAGATGGCAGACGCTTCTCTAACCAAAGGCTTCAGATGTGTAGGATGATAATAGAAACAGGGTAAAATAGGCTTATTACCCTACATGCTCTTTTAAACACGTTTTCAAAAAAATAATCAAGTGTCCCCAAATTAGGGAGTCTCCACTAATCCAAATTAGGGAGTCTCCACTAATCAAAGAATTTTCCATTTTTTTGTTGTTTTCCAAAAATGCTCATAGCTCATGTCCAGTATAATATTTCCATGTATTTTTTATGATTATCAGTCAACCCTAGAAACAATATAAAACTACAAAAAATACATAGTTTTTTTATCATTCCACGGAGTAGGATTGAAAAATAAAAAAGGGGGATCAAGTCTCCTCAGTCTCCCCTGCCGTCTTCTGCAGTTGAAGCGAGTTGGTGCGAGTGGGCATGGGCGCTGTAACCCTATCGTAGACAGAATTGAATACGTGAGGTAGCAAAAAAACACCGCACGGCTGTCCTTCGGCGAGACAGGAGGTTGGGTCAAACCCAACAAGCCGCAGATTGTGAAGTTTCTCATCAGCGACATGAACGCCACCCTTGAGATCACCTGATTAACAAACTGAGAATCAAATCGACCACGTTCTAATGAACGAAATTTCTTCTCCGACATCGCACATGTTGCGAATATAGATTCGGAATCGCCTACAGGAAGACTGGGAAACCAAGGCGATGGAGCATCTGTACAGAGTTACGTAAATTCTACTAATAGGTAAATCGCTCGAGCAAAGGCTTTGTGCTACAGGCCGCCATATGAAGAGATACTAATGGAGACATTTTCACGACCGAGTGTGAGTTGATCGATAAGTTTATTCTGAAGAACATCGAAATAACACTAGACGAAGAGAGGGATTGCTGCAACTAGTTACCGAGCAATCACATTGCTGAAGGTGTTCTCCTAAACTCTTTGTCGCCGCCAATGCCAAAATTGGCATCTAATGGCCAAATACGGATTTGCGGACAAACGACAATAGAAGAGAAGGAGACCTGAGCAGTATTCGTGCCCTGCGAGGTGACAAACAGCCATGGACAAAGTGAAGTGGAGACGACTTCGTGATACAGCAAAATGCAAGATGGCCTTAGACTGATTGTTAAGGGGGTCCACTTATATAATTGTTCAAAAAGTACCTAATGTTAATATTTTTTTGAAGAAGTAAAATGACTTAGACATGTGCGCTTTTCTGCACAGTGTTTATTAAGATTTCATCAATAAAATAAAATTTTTCGAGTGTAAGGTTTAAAAATGGTGTCCAAAATGGCAGCTCCAGCAAAAGGTGTTTTGAAAACCGACCTCACGATACAGGTCGCAATTCGTCGTTTACAACCAACAAACCAAAACGATCTTGAACATTACATTCCCTAGAGGCGCCACAACCTAAAAACCTGTGTTAATCCACCTAGTGGTGCAATTGTGCCTTTCTCATTTATCCAAACTATGATTTAATACGTTCAATATAACATTGTGGGAATGTCTATAACATTCTTATTACACTAAAGCATACATAAGTTCTCGACTGTCACGAACCTGATAACAAACATGTCGACACTAACACACTTGATAAAACAAAAATATAATATTTAATTAGCTTAATCAGCGTGAGTTCAATGTTGTCATATTTTGAAATGCGAGACGGGAGAAAGGAAAGGTTTATAATCAGTGGGAGGGGGGTAATGGGTCGGGAACCACCTAACTTATTTTGGTACCCGGGTGGATGAAGAGAATGCAAATGTGAGGTTGGTTTGAGATAGGGGGGGGGGGGGGTGAGAGAGTGCATAGGAGAAAGGGGTTCTCGGTGGAGTAAATGGGGGTCCAACACCGAATTGCATATTATACCTTCCATTTGAGACTAGATTAGTGAAAATTGGTTCAGTCATCACCGAAGTGGCTTTAGTTCTGAAATAAGCCCGAAACCCGGACCTTCCGCAATTATCGATAGTGGACAATATATTCCAAGAATCTTTAATTTGCCATCAGTGATCTAGGCCTGAGAATCGAAATAATTCAAAGTTCATTTCAATAACCTATGAGGTATTACGATTGTACCGGTTTATATGACCTGTAACACCTGTACCAAAAGTCTGAACTGAATAAAATTTGTTAGCGGTCCATGGGTGTATTTTATCTTTCGTTTGATATCAAATTTGTAAAAATCGGTTAAAAGTTTGCTGGGAAATAGGTGTGATATTAGCTCAGGAACTTGGCGAGTTTCCCGGAGGCATCAAGATCCGTCATAGGTGGCCAATGTGGTCAAAGCTACTTTGATTGGTCATTAGTGATCTAGCCCCGCAAATGCAAGTAATTTTCAACGTATTTGAATATGTATTACATCATTCGGACATGGTAGGGTTACCAGTTTACATGGGAATTTACTGTGTGACCGCACTCATCAACCCGTAACTTTGGAACCGGAAGTCTGATCAACTAAAAATTCAATAGCGCCTTATGGGAGTGTAACACCGTTCATTTGAAACTAACTTCTTCAAATCGGTCCAGCCATCTCTGAGAACAATTTTCTCAGAGATGGCTGGACCGATTTGAAGAAGTTAGTTTCAAATGAACGGTGTTACACTCCCATAAGGCGCTATTGAATTTTTAGTTGATCAGACTTCCGGTTCCAAAGTTATTGACATTATTTGACACACACATACATTCACACATACATACGCACACACAACCACGGACATTTTGTGATCTGGACGAACTGAATCGAATGGTATATGACACTCGGCTCCTTTGGACCTCGCTTTTCTTTATATGAGAAAGGCAAAAACATGATTAAATTCGATATGAAAGCAAAATGGCGGTCTCTTAAAAATAAAGTATCGTTTTTTCGCATGATTTGTCCACTTTGGTTGGCTGTAAGAAATCGTTAATGATCAAAACATTACAATTTTGTAGGTTACACCGCCCGAGAATGTTGTCCTTTAGGCGGGCAAAACCCGAAGTTGATTGGTTCAGTGGCACAAAAACGAGAATGCCCGCAGATTCGAAAAATCTTGTTCCGAGAAAGCCGTCATTTTTGAAACCTTATACTCGAAAATTTTTATTTTATGGATGAAACCCAAATAAACATTTTGCAGAATATCGCACATGTCTAAGTCATTTTACTGCTTCAAAAAAAAAAATTATTAAACATTAGGTACTTTTTGTCACAATTATATAAGAGGCTCCCCTTACGCAAGGTATTTCAGTGAATATTTAGCAGCAAGTTTCCCAACATAAAAACATCTTCTGATATAATCATTTTAGTGAAAGTTCTTCGAGAAATAATCATGGAAAATCTACTCTTCAAAGAAGTAGTAAGAGATCGGTGTCTTCAGCAAAGTTATTGGGAATTTATCTTAAAACATCTTTATTGAAGATATGAAAGCTCTATGTATGTAGCATATCGAGATATGCAACGATATTTCTTGCCAGGTGGCCGAACTATTGACACTTGAAGCACACTTCTGGTCGCTGAGAGACACTCAATGGACATAACAACCAGCCAACTTTGATCTTCCCAATTTTAAGTGCCTTGTTTGCTTCGACTGGAAACCTAACTGAAGCCGGTTGCGTGCCGAAGGGTCCCTTCCTCATTCGGATCATCATCGGCACTTCTCCAAGCTCGCACTGTTTTTCGAGATCTTCTCTTAACTCTTCTTCAGAGGATATCTGACATGACCACATAGAATCAGTAAACTATAATCATTCATCCTGCCTTACAATAGGGCTACCTACAATGAGAGAGGAACTGTAGTATGAACGAGAGAAGAATAAAGAACACATTTTGTAACTAGCGCAGTTATTATTATTAACCATCATAACAATTTGGCGACGAGGATGGGCCAATTTCGGATGATTTAATGGATGAACGCTTGGTGGCTGGATAGTCGAGTAAATGCTGCAGAATACCAGAATTTACAGGAAAACGGAATAATAATTTTCTCCTAGTGGAGCGGCGAGGCGGCGGCCGGAAACAGAGTTGCCAGTTTGAAAGCATCGACCAGATTGAGTTGGAAACCAAAAAGAGTCGATTTTAAACGGTTTTAAAAGTGCGCAAAGCAGTTTAATCTTTCGGAATAATATAAACAAGTGGGATGAAGAAAGTAACACCAAGCATTCGACATCAGTGAAATTTCGTCAATCGGTACTAGTTGGACCAAATGGAAGAGATCTTTGGAGCTATTCATGGAAGTAAACAATGTCGTTCTTCCAACTCGGAAGAAGGTTTATCTGCTTCATTTCGCTGGTCCTGATGTACAAGATATTTACTATAGCCTCCCTGGACATGATGCTGTACTTGTACCAGGAATAAATGCCTACAATTATGCTGTCGGGCTGCTAGATGCACGTTTTACCCCATTAGGGGCCCTTACACGCGCAATAAAAGTGTCATTACTAAGTAGTGTCATTACTAGAATTGTATGGGAATTCCGTCATTACTCACCTTACACGATCATTAAAAGTGACATTACTGCTCAGTAATGACATTACTAGCGCCTCGTGTAAGGGGCCCTATTGACTTCTATTCCATACGAGCGTTATTTGTTCCGTCAAATTCGGCAACATGAAACCGAAACGTTCGATAAATTTGTTTCTCGTCTACGGAAGCAAGGCAGAATGTGCGATAACGGAGAGTGCACAGATCTACGTATAACGGAACAAAAATTTGATAATTGCGCTCGAAAGTCTTCGTGAATCAATACTGAAAAAGAAACTGCTAACATTAAATGAAATTATTGACGAAGCACGACTACTTGAAACATTAAGCAAAAATCGCGAGAGCATTCGACGCAATCAGTCGGATGTTAACCGTGTTAAAGAAGGCACAAGCAGTAACGGTGTTTGTTTTAGATGCGGCAAAGAAGGACATTTTGCTAGTAGCCAGAAATGTCCAGCGAAAAATAAACTATGTTGGAGGTGCAACATCGTTGGGCATTTCAGAAAGATTTGCCGAACAAAGGAGGTGCAGCGTAACAAAAACAATAAACTTAAAAAGATTAGACACCTAAACGATACCTGGTCCGATGACGAATATGAAGAAGATCCAGGAGCAGAGGATCAGTCCTCGGATGACAGTGATTCTTGGGCACGAGCGTACCAATTAACAATGATTCCAAAGCACATTTTTACCATCATTTCAGACAAAAGTGTGAAAATCAAATGTGACATAGGTGGAGTGAAACTTTCATGGATAATCGACTCTGGCGCTTGTGTGAATGTAATCAGCGAAGCTAGCTGAGAATTTCTAAAACAAAATCAGTTTCGAGTCAACGGATGTGCGTAAAAAGTTGATTGGTTACGGCGATCACAAGCTAAATGTAAAACGGATGTTTAAAGCTGATTTCACGGCAAATTCTAAAACGATCCACGATGAAATTTCTGTAATCCAAGGAGCTGGAAGCAACCTGTTAGGAGCTTGGTATTCTGGAAATCTAAACTGAGATTTCGGAGGTTCGATCGAAGCCTGTTGTGCCACTAGGGAAGTTCAAAGACTTGCCGGTAAAAGTCAATATCAACGAAAAAATCAACCAGTTCAACAATCATGTCGGCGTATTCCAATCCCATTGCAAAAGCTAGTAGAGAATGAGTTGAACATATTGTTACAGCAAGATGTTATCGAAATTGCCCCCTCGAAAGTTTCGTGGGTTTCTCCACTCGTAGTAAGACCTAAGAATGGAGGTAAAGAAGTTCGCATTTGTGTGGATATGCGAATGGCGAACAAAGCAATCATTCCAGGTGACGACCCTTTGCCTATATTTGACGATATCATGCCACACTTGAATGGATGTCGTGTGTTTTCGAAACTTGATCTGTGTAAGGCATTCCACCAAATTGAACTCCAGAATCACGGGAAATTACAACGTTCGTAACTCACTCAGCTATTTACCGATACAAAAGGCTCATGTTTGGGATGAACTGCTCCTCGGAAATCTTTCAGCGGGAGTTGGAGCGTGTCTTGAATGGCCTGGAAGGAGTAAGTAATTTCATTGACGATGTGTTAGTATACGGTAGAACGGTGGAAGAACACGATCACCGTCTAGCTGCAGTACGTCGCAGGTTCGATGAGCATGAAATTATATTGAACGAATTAAAGTGTCAGATTCGAAAACAGAACGTGACCTTTATGGGGCACAAATTGTCTCCTGATGGAATTCTTCCCATGGAGGGCAAACTAGGTGCAATTAGATCTTTTCGGAAACCAGAGAATACTTCAGAGATGCGCTCATTACTTGGACCTGTCACGTAAGTCGGAAAGTTTATTCCCAACTTGTCCGCTCTAACCGATCCACTGATCAAGAAGGGATCCAAGTTCCAATGGTCACCAGAGCGAAAAGAAACGTTTAATAAGGTAAAGGCCACGATGTTAGATCCTCAGTATCTGGGAGACTACAACCCAAATAAACCCACATTGGTAATAACGGATGCCAGCAGTGTAGCGCTATGAGCTGTCCTGGTGCAACTAGACAAGCAAATGCCTCGTGCGATTTGTTACGCAAGCAAAAGTTTGAGTCCTTCGGAACAGCGTTATTTTCCGCTTGAACGAGAGGTCCTGGCAATAGTGTGGGCTCTGGATAAATTTGCTATGTACTTGAGTTTACCCTAGTCACCGATCATCAACCATTGGAAGTATTATTTGGAGAACGATCTGTTCGTAGTGTCAGAATAGAACGTTGGGTGCTAAGATTACAGTCATTTCGATATTCAGTTGACTATGTGCTAGCACTGACAATGACGGATTTCATTGAGGCCTCGGAAACGGACGAAGAAATTGCCAGTGTAAGAAAAGCTCTTTAGTCTGGGGCTTGGAGCGCAAACTTACAAAGTATAGGGTATTCAAAAATGAACTTAGTTGCATTCGCCACATCCTCTTGCGTGTCAACAAAATCGTGGTTCCTGTGAAACTATGAGCACGAGTTTTGGAATTGTGGCACAGTGGTCACCCAGGAGTATAAAAAATGAAAAGACGAATTCGAGCCTCATTGTGGTGGCCAGGCGTCGATTCGGATGTTGAAAAATTCTGTAAAGCGTGTTTGGAATGTCAAGCTGTGGGTCAGGGTCCTACTCCAGAACCCCTTAGAGTACGAGAGCTTCCAACCTCCCCCCTCATTACGCCCTGTTTCTCAACTATCTACGCCCATGAAGTTGAGCTAAGGTTTTTGAATAATTCATCCAAAAGTACCAATGTGGTAAATCTAAAAGAAATGATATTATATTGGTATACCATATATACATATATGTTATATGAAATATCATTGGTACATCCGCAGTGTTGGCAAAAAAATGATTTTTGGCATTAAATTCGATCTATCGAACTTTGAACAGTTATAACTTATTTTAGAGACATTCTAACATCATACATCCTTCGGCAAAGTTGTTCAGCATATCATGGACTACACTTCTATATTATTGTTGGCATACTGCAGGAAGAATTGTAGTCTGTAGAATTGAAAATGCAAAAAACTAGGATTCCCCATGCTAATTTCCATACAAATTTCAAACGCAATGCGCTACGCCGGGTCAAAACCAATCGACCATAAATTTTGCTCAGTTATTTGGAACCCCAAAAGAAACCAAAAAAAGTGATGTGCTGAAAAAAACTATCATTTTGCCCCACCCTAATGATTACGGCTTAAATGCTAACTGTCAAAATTCTCTTCGAAAGGAAATTCCGGACAAACTGTTACTGGCCAAACGCAGTTTACAGCAGTGAAAGAGAAAACTTTTCTCTTTTGTTTACTACCAACATCTGTGATTGGTGAGTAACGGTTTTTCCGGAATTTCATTTCAAAGAGAATTTTGACAGTTGGCTTTTAATAGGGTTACCAAATGGACTAAGAGCAAATTAAGGACATCCCTACCAAATCTATTCGGAATTTGAGCCTGAATCATTTGTCACTTGAGCCAAAATTCTGAAAAAAATTTCTGGCTTATTTTCCAGCAGTTGTTCTGGGACAAATTTAAATGGTGTACTGCCAATATTGAACGAAGATAATCACTTTGGCCAAACCTCATATCGAGCTATCCAACAAATTTTGGTTACTTAGTAAAAGAACTTTTGGTTGGAATGAGTCGCAGAGAGTATTCATTAACAAAAACAATCGCTGGAAGTATTTGAAATTGACAATCGAAATTGATTCTCTTGGAATAAAGTTGATCTGAATAATTTAATACAGGGTGATTCATCATGACGTTTTTTTGATCTCGCAAAAAATTGAAAAATTGAGTAAATCGCGAAATATTTATTTGTCCATCGAAAGACAATTTTTTGCCATTTATTGTTTGAAAACAATTTATTTTAAATATTGACCATGTTGGCGCTTGACGTAGTCCATTCGACTGGTCTAATTTTTGATGACGGATTTCAAGTGGTATCTGGCTAATTAGGCGAGTAATGCTGGTTTCTGATGCTTGGAAATGTTATCGCCGCTATGTTTTCTTCAATGTGTGCTGGATGTGGTCGATTTGTTAGCTAATCATCCAATAACGAGAATTGCAACTTTTACTCTTTCATTGTATAGCGAATAGTGGAGTCAGTTGGCCGATTATGTCGACCATATTATTGTCGGAGTGCACGAAACACATTTCTCACAGATCGCTGATTTTCGAAATATTGTTGAATAATTTGAAAACGGTGAGCACACTGTGGTGGCTGGTGGCAAACAATACTAAACTACAATAATATGACATGCCCTGTTAAAAAACATCATGTTGAACCACCCTGTATATGCCAAGGTTTGAGACTAAAAATAAGGACATTTGAATTAAAATAAGAACGCTTTCCAAAAACCTAGAAAATAAGGACATGTCCTTTAAAATAAGGACGGTTGGTAACCCTACTTTTAAGCCGTAATCATATGTTTGTCGAGAACTGTACTGTTTCACCTTCATCTTAAAACAAAATTCGATTATCCCTGTTCTAGTCAATATTGGTGATTATTAGGGCATGGATCAGGCAAATCATTTTTTTACTACTATCATTAATCTGACTAACTGGATGGATGAGGGCATTTCAAAGTTTCACAAAAAGAATCTATGCCCATAAAGAATTTGGGAAACCGCGATTCCCCATAAAGTTTTCTCGAACCGAATGTTCATCTGGTGCGACTCGAACAGATCACACCGACCAAAAAAGGTTACTGAGCATTTCTAGGAGCTGGCGTGCTTTATCGAATTAACTGATCAAAAAACTAGTCCTGAGTATTGATCTACCTTTTAGGTGCCAGTCCAGCACTCCTTTCCTAAACTAGCCTCCTACCCAATGGCAATAAAGTCGACAACTAGCAGGATCCAAATGTCCCCCACCCAAGCAAATTGATCTATCCACTTGCAAATAGGAGCACACATCTACCAACCAGCCAAGAAAACTTTCGAACCAATGAGAATGGACCATGCCAGTAGAAGGCCACAGTCCCAGCGCCATCCCGTACAGTTCCTGAAATTAGATATGTGTCAGTAAGTGTTTCATTGATATTGCGAATCTTTTCTAAAATCCACATCGTGACATTTCAAGCCGTGCGCAGAATTATGCGCATGTTCACTTTTCATTAGTGCAAGTGAAAAAACGGTTTGACGTTTATTTTTGTTTCGTTCGCACTCATTTGTGTCACATATAGCTAAAAATCGACGAAACGCTAGTTTATCTCGGGATAGGCAATATCTTTCGTCGAATCCTCAATTTCCTTCGGAAATCATATGTGAAACGCTCAAGGAGCTCTACTAGCGCGAATACCAACTATCTCAAGCGAAAAAGACATTTTATATCTTTTTATACATATCCCCTAATCTTATAATCAACAAAGGCCCGGTAATCTTATTTGTGCAGTGTGATTAAGTGGTGATACGGAATACAATCCAACGGATAACTCATTTTCGACAAAAATCCACATGGGACTCTTATGCGTTTATGGGCAGTATAATCGTAATAAAAAATCCACAAAATAGCTTTTCGTGACTTCAATTACATTCAAAACCTCGTGCATGTAGTTTCTTTCGGAGGAAAATGTTTTCTGTGTTACCTACAATTTTTATTTTCTATTACTTTAATTTGTATTCAGCGATAACATGATCGTTTTCAGATTTTTTTTAAATCTAATTTGTCTAAATTTATGAAGAGTTGAAGTCATTTTCTATCGTACTAAATCACTTTGAATTTTAAGATTATGTTAAACGACCACATTTGAAAAGAACAGAAAAAGTGCATTCTACCGTAATGTTGCTTGAAATGTGATCAGTCAGTAGAATGGAATAGATGCGCATCGTCTTTATGATAAAAACAATTGAGTAGAGAAACGTCTTCAACCCATTCAGTAGTTTAGCTTAATCGACCAGCTGTCGAGCATTGAAACACCTGGTTTGCGCACAACAACAGCCCCTTCTTCTACGTAGACATCCAACGCCAAAGATTCACCATTAGACAGATGTAAAGTAGCCGATTTGGGCACCTTTGCCAAACCTACCAAAACTACACGTTCTAGCCAGCTCTTTGTGACGTATGTGGCAGTGGTATCAATTTTCCTAGATCAAATAAAAATAGATTATTGTTATATCGGCATCAAAAGTGAGATCAAATCATTTACTTGCTACTAAGGACGCCATCTTTGAGTTCGAATTCAAGGTAAAGGTATTTTCCAGACCGATATTCGAAGCTTGTTTCGTCATCGATATACAATGTTCCTTTGGAAATGCCATTTTTATCTAGAGCTACCACCAATGTGTAGGGATCATCCTTCATAAGAGTAGCCGCTCGTCGTATTCTTTCTTTTCGAGGTACAATTGTTCCACCTCGCTGGAACACAGGTACCTTATAGGAATCCACCGCCATTGATTCATATCCAGCACCGGAATACTTGCGATTATTATCCAGGTCATACCACAGATCAGGTTCTCCATTCTCTTTGATTGGGAAATACACATCAACTTTAGATTGACCGGCCTTCAATGCTGGAGCAACTAATAATTTGTCCGAAAGCATAAACTGACTATCGATAGCATACGACTTAATGTCCGACGGATATTCGGCTAGCATTGGGCGCATTATTGGTAAGCCAGAACGCTCATGCTCGTAGAACATCGTGTACCAAAGGGGCAGCAAGCGGTAGCGTTTACGAATAGCGTCACGAATTATTAGCTTTGTCTCTTCCGGATATAGCCACGGTTCGCGGCGTTTTGTATCTATGTGGGCATGGGAACGGAAGAATGGCTGGAATGCTCCCACCTGATACCATCGGTAGAACAGTTCACTGTCGGGATTTCCGAAGAATCCACCAACATCCGCACCACAGAAACTGATACCTGCAACCGCCAACGAGAGGCACATCTTGATCGATGCCTGCATATGTCCCCATTCGGCCATATTGTCACCAGTCCACACCGCAGCGTATCGCTGACTACCGGCAAAATGCGAACGAGTAAGAATGAACGGGCGAAGTGTTGCTGAGAAAAACAAAAACATTATTAGATCGGCAATCAAAGATAATAACGCGTCCAGCAGTTTCCATTTCAATTGTTTTGTTAGAGTGGTTTGAGGGAGTGCTCCTACATACTAAGCATTTTATATCTAATGATTAGGGAGAACTTACCGTCGCTTCGTCGGATCAACCCATCGTAAGTTGCCATGATGTGCATGTGACCGTACAAGTTATGCAAATCACGATGTTCCCAACCGCCATAGTGAAGATTATCCTTCAGCATGGTGATTTCCGGACCATTAAAAACCGACGGTTCGTTCATATCGTTCCATATTCCTACCTCGGCAGTAGATTCTTTGAAGTTCTCTAGAAGATACTGATCAGCGTAGTATTTGCGTATTTCAGGATTAAAGAAGTCCGGATAACTGGCAGAACCTGGCCAACACCAGCCCTCATAAGCATTACCATCCTTGTTCTTTACGTAATAACCCCGATCTGTGCAGTCATTGTGAAAGAAATAGCTACCATCTCGTTTGATATGGGGATCAATAATAATTGTGAGATGACGACCACGTTCCGTCAGATTACGAATCATTTCCAGTGGGTGTGGAAATTTATGATGATCCCAGGTGAAGTATTTTTTACCTTCCGTGTACTCAATATCCAACCACATTGTATCCATTGGGATGTCGTGTTCATCGAATTTAGCCGAAACAGAGGTGACATCTTGTTCGTCATTATAATTCCACCGACACTGATGATAGGCAATTGCGTACATTTGAGGAAGTGGTGCTTTTCCAGTGAGATCAGTGTACTGACGAAACGCGTCCAAGGGCGAGGGCCCTGTGAGAACAAAAACATCAATGATTCCACTTTCCGAAATGAAGTTAACAGCCGGTGGATCGTCCTGATTCGAACCCGAAACGAAATTTACAATAGAGGACATGACGTTTTTTTCTTGGTCCGGTGCAAAAATGTCAACCCATGTTTCCGCTGCGTTTTGCCAAAAAATACCAGCAGTGGATCCAGGACCTGTTCCATAAATAACCGGTACCGCTCCATATAGAGCCATTCCATTGTCTAGCTCGTACTCGAAAACATCAAGATTATACAAGCGGTATGGATCGCTCTTCCCTCCAGCTGTGTGTTTCAGAGCAAATGAATCGGCATGCTCCGGAATGCCGTATAGAACTTTGCCTTGCGGAAAACTGAAATCCATCGAAATAGCTTCTGGTCCTTTAGGTTTTGAGTCATGGTGATTTTTGAAATTCTCTTCCCAAGCTCCGGGATCTTCTTTCTGAAATGGAAAAAATGAATTATGCAATTGTAAATATACAAAAACTTGCACCAACCACTTCTTTGATTTCATTTTCCTGAACGTCTTGTCCATTATCTTCTACCGTCTCTACTTGTTTCGATTCCTTTCTCCGCAATTGTTCAAATTTCATAAGACCTTTGGAGTTTGCCGAAACTATCAACTTGTCGCCATGATAGAAATCAATCTTAAACGGCGAAACCGCTACAACTGCTCTGTTCAAAGCGCCTTCAATCGAAACAGTGATGGATGTCGCGGTACTAGTTTCCACCTTTAACCCGACATATTCTATCTCTTTGGCCAGTGCGTCTTCCACCCGATACCGTTGACTTAGCGGACTCTTCTCATCGATTTGAAAATGAAACAATCCACCCTTGACAGCTGCTAGCTTCAGCACATACAGATGCTTCGTTTCTGTGTGTTGCAAGTCCAACAAGATATACTGCTTGTAGGTTTGAAGCGTTTCTGGAAGCACTATAAATTTGCTTATATCCGATTCCGATTGTCGTAATCGACTGAAATCAAAAATAAACTATTGTATTGTGTTTTTTTACCCATTTGTTTTGTGAACCTACCGACAAAAACTACTTTGTTCACAAGATTTGAAATTATTCCGATCGACACTCGCTGTACGGTGGAAGCCGCAGAATGCCAACGCTACGAGCGTCAGCCAAACTTTACTACTTACCATAATCGGTGTACAATATCCTGTGCAATGGTGGCACCAAACGTTGCTTACCGTAAAATCGATTGATCAATTCCAACGATTCCCTGGAAGAAAACACCGGTTCTCACAATCTGTTCCGATCGGCATTACATATAGCAATGGCCGAGAAATGAAAAAGTGTAACTAGGGATGTCCGATTAGTTCTCGATTAATCGAACTAATCGATTATTATGGAAACTAATCGATTAATTTTTAATCGATTAACGAATTTAACGATTATCGGATAATCGATTAGATAGCGTCGATTATTGGTCGATTAATTTTTTTAATGCGCGTAAAATTTTAATTTTAATTTATTTATTCCATTTTGGCGACAAGCGGCTTCAAACTACAACTTAACCAAAAATACTAATTAGCATTGAAATTCATGGGTCAAAGAGCAACAATATATTGTGCTGCCAATTGTAACTTTGAAATTCACTTCTAGGGGGTGTTGAAACACCATTAACTTACGTTTTTGGAAGTCTTACATTCACGATCATATCTTTGAATAATTTGAACAGATCAGTTGGAAAGATTAGATCAACCGCGGGATTACGAATTGAACGTTGTCATTCGTGCCGGATTCGCTCTATAAATACTTTTAGATTGTCTTGAGTTCAAGCAAGAAAAGGCTTAAAACAGTACAGGCCACAAACTGCCTGAAGAGAAGGAGAGGTTTAGGTACACTATATGCGTCTCTCCAACAGATACTAGATCCATGAGAAGTTCTATGAATTCTGATAAAGGATCCTTTAAATTAAACTTGGTAGAAGCAATTCCGTCTTTATGCATGGGAAGACTGGGCCAAGGCCAGGGGCCCCGAGATTTTGGGGGCCCACATTTAGCATGAATATAAAATAATTCTAAAGACTATATTTTAAAAAATTGCTTCACTCAGATCAGTAGCAGCTCGAAATCACGCATTGCACCGTATCCCGTGTGATCAAAATTTTTAAAAAGCATCAGAGCGGCAGGAAACGAAGCATTTCATCACTATTGAACCAATTCAAACGTCAATCCAACATTTCCATTCAAGTTTTAATTTATTTTTAATAACAGTGCAACGTTTGGTACACCACGTATATAAAGATCGTGTTATGGCTGTCTTCGACACAACAGTTTGTTCAATAGGGATTCTGTTATTATTATATTAAATTCGGCCATCTGTAAGCAAAGTGGAATACTGGTTGGGTGGTCAGATTACACCATCTGGGAAGACTATAGCGTAGTTGGTAGGTCAGCTACACTGTACGCAGCTCACCTGAGTTCGAACTCCCACCGCCGCAAATAGTGTGTTAGGCCGTTTGCTACTACAGATCGGTCAGGAAAACAAATAACTTTTTAAGATGCACTCAGATTATCTTTCTTTTTCGACAATATTTGGACATCAGGTTGTGAAGATCTGGAATAGTCTTTGTTCTCCATAAACTTTGAATCCCACTTTATATTTTGTTGAATATGTTCGACACGGTTGACTGATTTGGCTCAAATATGAAAGAGTGTCTCAGCATGGCACGAGGTAGAAGTGATTCTTTGATGCTGGGAATCAGTTTTGGATCATGCTCATTCTCGACAGCTGTTTATACCAATTCAATTAAAGAGGCCCTTAGCTCAATAGTGCCAAGGTGCCCCGAGTAGTCTAAAGACGGCCCTGTGTAGAAGATTGTGAAGCCAGTATTAGCCATTCGCCGAAATTCTACTGTATACCGAAGTGAACGATCATCATAATCAGATTGAGATGGACGTTTTGTATTTTCTGTTACTGCTCTCAGAAAAACTTTTAAACTAATCGATTACTTCGATTAATCGATTATTTCTTGGTTTTAATCGATTACGATTAATAGAAATGTAAAAAATAATCGATTAGCTACTAATCGATTAATTGGAAAAATCGGACATCCCTAAGTGTAACGAAAAGATGACACTTTTCAAGACACGTTAACTTTGCTGACCTTACCCTACACTGACAGTTAATATGACAACAACAGTGTTGTCAGACTCGCTGTTTAATGACAATACGACAGACAGACGGCGCTGTAGTCAAAATTATAACACTAACCGAAATAACCCAACAAAATCAGAACACCGAGAATTGTTAAACATTCATTATGAGTTCATTCGTGTCGTCATCTTGTAGAACTCAATAGAATGTTAGCGATCTAAAGCTGGATGTAGATCACAAAGCACGAAAGTGCAATGATGATGTTTATATTTTCATCTGTCAAAACGTATCTAAAAGTAAATTTTGAATTTTATAAATTCAATCAATATTATAATTAAATGTTATTTCTTCTAATGAACAGTAATTTTGAAGAAGAAAATATATTATTTACTTCTGAAATATATATATATATATATATATATATATATATATATATATATATATATATATATATATATATATATATATATATATATATATATATATATATATATATATATATATATATATATATATATATATATATATATATATATATATATATATATATATATATATATATATATATATATATATATATATATATATATATATATATATATATATATATATATATATATATATATATATATATATATATATATATATATATATATATATATATATATAAGGTAAATTTATTGTTACATCACTAAGAATTCATTCTTCGGTTTCAGTTTCTACTAAAGTGAAATTCGGAGATTCAAATCAGGATAAAAAACACAATCGTGGGCGACCTGCATGCCACTGAAAAACTACCCAAAATTAAGTACTTTTGACTCAATCTCGTGGTATCGTGCAGGAAGGTAAAATTAGGTAAACCTAGAAAGACTCTAGAAAGAGAACTGCGGAGACTCCATTTTGAATCGTTTGGATTCGCGTTTAGCTATCAAAAAAGGAATCCAATCGAACATTGCCTATCCTTATAACATTGTACGTGTTGCCATACAATGCCGGGACATACGTTGCCAAAAATGCTGTTTTTCTCTCCGCAGTTCTCTTACTAGAGTTTTTCTAGGTAAACCGTGTTGAAGGTCTACCATGGAATAAAGTACTTTTGAGTTGTTTGAAGTATATTCAAAATTAGGTAGATTCAAATTAAATTTAAGTATATTTAACTCAAGGTTGAGTATAAAAAACCTCTCAATGAGTTGTGATTTTTGCCGTGGTTAAAGGGAAACTACCTTCTACACGGTTTACCTAATTTTACCTTATTCCACGATACCCCGAGATTGGTAGTTTTTCGTATCCATGTGTACTTAAAACTATCAAAATAACCTCAAAAATACAAAAATAATTCCGAGTTCGATTTCGACTGAATGTTTTGATGTCAAATGAAAAAAATAAGTGTCTTCCTTTCACCTGTAATTCAACTTTTTGTAAAAGTATGTAATATTTCTCCTAAAATAATCAAAATAGAACAATCATCCTATGTCATCAACGCAAGAACATACTTTCATCATTGGACTGGTACCAATAATGAAATCTAGTTGGCGCTTCGAGCGGATAAGCTTCACCACAGATAACAGACGTTTAGGCTCGATTCGAAACATGTGTAAATCCGCTACTGAAATTCCGAATAACTTAAACGTCTGAAACACGTTTGGCAAACGTTTGTAGGTGGCACATGGGTCGATGCAATGCAGTTGTAGTGCGGCTGTCAAACGGGTGATAGCAATAGCGAAGCACTATTTTGCAGCGTATTGATATATGAAGGGTTTACACAGATTTTTAAGAAAAAAATTGTTCTAGCCCATTAGTCTATTATCTGTGGTTTCACGTTTGAGAGCCAATTGTCCGTGCTTTTTCAAAGGAGATACAAGATGATAGACTCAACCAATCAGCAGCTGGAAGATTCTGACGTAAAATTGGAACAAATCGACAACCTCCCTACTGTCGTGTCTGTATCAGGTTAGAAGAAGTAACATTTAATTAGAATATTGATTGATTTTATAAAATTAAAAAATTACCTTACGATGAGTTTTGACAAATGAAAATAAAAACACAATGCACTATCGTGCCATCTGACGGTTGACATCCAGCGTTTGATCGCAAATAGAGTTTTACAAGATGACGACACGAATGAACTCATGATGAATGAAGTTCATGTTTGACAATTCTCGGAGGATTGTTTACTTCGTCAGCTGCGTGAGTACGAGTGCAACGGTTGCTCATCTGTTACATTCAAACTCACATAATTCCCTGTTTACAACCACCGAGAATTGTCAAACGAAGTTCATCCGGCTCGTTTTGCGGGGTTATGTTCGTTGGTGTAAAACCTAATAGCAAAGCATCGACCTAGCAGGGTTGCCAACCTATAGATTCGTGCAAGTCGCATGGGTTTAGATGTGTTATTGTCCTAAAAGAAAACAAACTAAAAAATGTTTTTTTTTTCAATAGTTTCGGACCTAAAATTGAAAAAGAACTGAGATATTAACTCACGATACTAATCTGCACCAGAAAATGCCTTAACCCGCACCCCTAAGATCCCAATTTATTGTGTAACTCGGTTGAAATCACTCAAACACAGAGAACAGACGTTTTAAAAAACGTGTGTAAACATTTGAATTAATATACGATAAACACTAGCGCCGCCGTCCCAACTATTCGTCAATTTCATTCCGGAACCGGTTCAAAATAGAGGTAGAGGAATAACTGCTGTCAATTCTGTCGAACTCAGCCACAAAAAACATGACGAAAGTAGTGCACCTGGTTTGGATACCCAAACTACCTTCGAAACCGTTAGAGATTTTACACAAGTTGAATGCTGAAGATGGACGTCTGTTCTCTGTGACTCAAATGTTACAGCAAAAACTGTGGGTGTAAGGAACAAAGAAGAGGGCACCATTTTAGGCAGTGTTGCGCATTCCTCCTGTACGGGACTTTACAATACACTCTACACAGAGAAACAAAAATATGTATAGTTTGCATAATTTCTATCCTCGTCTCCTTCATTCTGCGTGTATTAGGGCATGTTCAGGAGTGTTTCAGTTCTAGATTCATAATTTTGACTGTTCTATAATATAAAACTGAAAACTAGAACTTGCCGTCCCCAGCAGCAGTTTTAACGGGGGTTCTATTAGTTTAAAATTCATGTCTTGCCATGCTTTCAGCGTTAATGCATTCAAATTTACTGTTCCCCTGTTTATCAGGTCCAGTTGTATCTGTGCTGAAAGCTTTGCATGTATTTAAAACACAGTTCTAAACGTGTTTTAAAATCAGCAACAAATAGAACGGCGTCGTAAAACAGTTTTAAATTTTCAAACAAAACTGTTTGAAATTATAAAATGAAACGCTCTGCTGGGGATGTGAATGTTTCAGTTCCAGTTCTACTTTGAAACTCCTATACAAAATAAAACGCCCCTGAACATGCCCTTAAGATTGTATTTATGTACACCCTCTACGCGTCAGATTTGGAGGTAATAAAACGGTGTAATTTCAATGGTGCAGAAAAAAATCGGTGTAAATAAACAATGCCTCTGAAAGTTTTGAAACTGAATTTGACATTTTTACCAAAATAAAAGCATTCGCGAAGTGGTGCATAGATCAGCAGTGTTTCAGATATTGTTTTATAGTCTTTTCCGACAATTTTAAATCAAATAAGGTTTAAAAATGGACATTTCATCAATTTCGGAAGGTTTGCAAGAAAATATTAAAGATTTCACTTCCGAACAATCGCCTGATGGTCCAGACGATGAATCCGATCGTAAGGAAATACTAGAATATATTGCTGAACTTGATGCGAAGTATGCACAAAAAGCATCCCTTCGTTCTCAAAACAATGCACCGGAACGTCCTCCGGAGTCCTATTTTACAAAATGCGACTCCAGTTTAAAGAAAAATACGGCGTTTGTGAAAAAATTGAAACAATTCACCGCTTCTCAACTGGATGGTTTATTGAAGGACATGTCCGGGTTGAACCTGACCAAGTACATTTCCGAGGTCAGTGCAGCAATTGTAGAGGCGAAACTTAAGATGAGCGATGTGGCTCCTGCTTTGACGCTGTGCAGCAAACTCCACCAGACGTATGCAGATTTTAGTGCAAGCTTCCATGACAGCTGGCAGAAGATTTTACACGTAAAAGCCGGGGAGAAGATTAGTAATCCAAGCAAAATGCGCGTGGATTTAAGGTTTTATGGTGAACTTATAAGCATCGGAATCTTCACCAACAAACTAGGTTTGCCACTGTTGGGAGCTTGTCTTACGGGGCTCATTTCACAGGATAAGGAAGAGCACAGTAATTTGTCTATTATACTTTCATTCTGTCGACACCTTGGTGATGAATATGCGGGGCTCATACCTAAACGAATGCAAGAATTAGCTAAGAAGTTTTCAATTTCTGTTCCCAGTTCCACTTTACTACCGCCGGACAAACAAAACAATTTGAGAAACCTTTTAAAGGATTATTATCAAACGCTTAGCGAGCATCTTAAAAATGAACACAAACAGTTGCAGTATGCTGAAAAGTCCAGACGGAGAATGCTGGAATCAAAAGGAGAGGTTTCCAATGATAAAAAGGAACAAATTGAAATGCTTCAAAATAACTACGAGAAACTTTTTTCTTCTACACAAACTATGGCGGATTTACTGAACGAGAGTTTGCCGGAGCTTGCTGTTGAAATTGAAATTTGTTCCACAGAAGGAAACGTAATTGATAATGCTGTAGACGAGCAGTTTGCTAATCTGGATCCCTGGGGCGATGAAGACACGCGGAACTTTTATGTTAACCTTCCGGATCTGCGTCAGTTTTTGCCAAACTATTGCGGTAAAAAGGAGGAAGTAATTCCCGATGAACCCGCGATCACCGAAGATGTTCTTGATATGGATGTGGAACCGGAAGCGGACACAGAAGATCTTCAGGATCTTCCTTCCGAACTGTCGGAAGCTGCCGATGTTGAGGATGAGCCGGTAACAGCACCAAGCACTCCCCACCATCACGCCAACCGCGAGTACTTTGAGGCGTTTATTGCAAATCTACAAAACTGTGTCAATATGGAACTGATTGATTCGGCTTCCATCGACTTTTTGCTGAATTTGAATACGAAAAACAATCGGAAACGAGTCGTTAAGGTCTTGTTCGGTGTTCAGAGAACAAGGCTAGATTTGCTGCCGATGTACGGACGCTTTGTCGCGATTCTAAATCTCGTTTCGCCTGACGTGGCCATAGATTTGTGCCAGATGCTGAAGGTGGATTTCAAATACCAGATTAAGAAGAAGGACCAAATCAATATTGAAACAAAAATCAAAGTGGTGCGATACATCGGTGAGCTAGTCAAGTTTGGAATTTACAACAAAATCGAAGCCCTGTTCTGTTTAAAGTGTTTGCTGCACAATTTTCAACACCATCACATAGAGATGACCTGCTCGTTTCTGGAGGTTTGTGGAGTTTATCTGTACAATAGTAGGTAAGCGTTTTAGTGGGATTGTTGAAAATGAAATTGCTTGATGTTGCTTTGTATTTCAGGGAGAGTCGCTTACGAACCAATGTTTATCTGGAGCAGATGATGCGCTTGAAAACAAACACCACAATGGACAGCAGGCATGCGCAACAGGTAGAAACGGCTTACTATTTAGTCAAACAACCGGAAGGTATGCGAATTCAGCGGAAAATACGTCCGTTGATTCATACTTACCTCCGACATCTGATTTTTGAGGAACTGAACAAGTCAAATGTAGATAAAATGATTAAGCTGCTGAGGCGTTTGAATTGGGAAGATCGGGATACACAGGATTATGCAGTGAAATGTCTTTCGAAGGCCTATTGTATCCGATATCACCTTATTCGTAGCTTGGCTGATCTAGTGTCCGGGTTGAGCTCGTATCAGGAGAAAGCAGTCATAAAGGTGATTGATGCCGTTTTTGAGGATATTCGAGCAGGACTGGAAATTCACGATACCAAGCTTGCCCAACGAAGAATAGCGATGGCCAAATATCTTGGAGAATTGTACAATTATCGACTGGTTGAGTCGGGAAATGTTTTGAATACGCTTTACTCTATTATATCCTTGGGAGTCAGTTTCAGTCACGAAATTCCATCGGAAGTAGATCCACCGGGTAGCTTGTTTCGGCTTAAGTTAGTATGTGTACTGATGGATACTTGCGGGCAGTATTTTACCAGCGCTTCCAGTCGTAAGAGAATGGATTATTTCCTAATATTCTTCCAGCATTACTACTGGTTTAAAAAGTCGGACCCCGTTTTCACAAGCGATACCAATAACGAATTGTTCCCCATATTGATTGATCATATGTACAAGGTATCATTCTAGCCGAAAATGTAAAAGACAATAATAATACCAACTTTTTCTATAACTAGGAATGTTTCAAAAATCTTCGTCCCAAACTAAAGCTATTTACCACTTATGATGCAGCCAAGGATGCAGTGGAAACTTTGCGAAAGAAGTTATATCCAAATCTATTCAACATGAAAGACGACGACGACCGTAGTCTCAAACCAATACAAGAAAATGAATCCGACAAGGATGATACAGTGACTGAAGATTGCACATCTGAAGCCTTTGGTGATTCGGAGGATGATGATGACAATCCGCGCATTCAGCGGGATGAAGACGAGGAGGCAATGGATGACGATCTAGAGGAAGATTATGATGGAACTAATGAAGAGCTGGATGCTTTGGAAAAACCTTCCCCGCCGGAAAAGACAATCGAAGACTTGGAGTTTGAGAAAGAGTTCGAACGTATGGCAACAGAAAGTTTCCTCGAACGTCTGAAAGAACCTGTAAAAGTTAACACCAAGGACATTCCTGTACCAATGACTACAAGAAGTAGTGGAGCGAAGAAAACATACGAACAGTTGCATGTGAGTTTGAACAGATACCACTTATCAATGAAAAGATTGATGTATGTTTATTTTGCAGGAAACGAAAGAAAAACTAGACACCGTTCCGTTCGTACTAATGGTGAGAGGAAAAGGAAAACAACAACAATATAAATCATTTGAAGCACCTTCCGACAGTCAGTTGGCCATCTACCTGAAGGATCAGGAGCAAAAAATTAAAGAGGAAAACGACAGCGTCAAAAGGTTAACACTAAACATAACCGAGCGGCTGGAGGAAGAAGATTATCAGGAATCGTTGCTGCAAAGCCAACGCTCGCCGGCGAGCAATAAAATTAGGATACAGAAAGCACCCAAATTTAAACATCCCAAAGGTGCCCCCGATGTAGATGCAATTTTTCATTGAGCGTACCTTTTCTGAGCGTTATTGTGTGATAAACAAGGCCGAGTACTCCAATAAAATCAACTATTAGAATCATGTATCTGGTCCGAATAGGATGCCTCATGGAAGTATTCTGGGTGAACCACTTTTTTACACAATGCTACCGATTCGGCTGCATTACATACATTACATCGAGCTAAATGCGGGTATTTTGTCTAGACTTTGTTTGTCATCCCTGGTTGTAACTACGTTATTGATCAAGAATAGCAGAAATGTCGCACTAAATCATATTAAAAATGTATTGCGATTCGTTTCATTCGTGATTTCGCGAATCCTGAAGATTCAGGCTGCAAATCCGGCCATTGTCAGAGACGGTACAAGTTTGACTTCAAGAGTCGAAACCAACGCTGTCGTTAGAATCCAGACAGAAATCCGCTTTATTAATAGCATTTTGACACTGTCCTCTTTTACTATCTAATAATCTGAAAAGAGTCAATTATGCCCTTTTTCATTACACAATTTTACTGATAACTGAAAAATGTAATGTATAGGCTTTAGTCGCCACTGTTTTGTGCCAGATTGTCGGTTTACTTAAGTTTAGGATTTTGTTAACCGTTTGACTACACAAAATATCCAAAGACACTCCGCTCTTGCTGTGCAGCATACGCCAA